>NC_089751.1:45905616-45930616 GCF_040412425.1 Macrobrachium rosenbergii | reverse complement strand
TTTTAACTGAATTTGTAGTTATTATCTTTTAAAGGTAAAGAATCTTATTTATTAAAAACCTGATGATGGATTGTAGCTGAAGGACATTAATTTCAGCTGTTTTTGTTAAGTACCTTTAATGGCAAACACACTGCACTGGATTTCGAGTTCGTCATACATCGGAATTAAACTGTAATTCGTTGCCATTTTGAATGGATTAACCTTTGATGGATGTGATCGGATCAAACAATGGAAAATCATGCGAATTAACATAGATCGGTGTCCTTACTTCAGTGACCACTAACTTTGACTGACGGTTTAATCTCTCTTACAACAGGTCATATAGGTTTTACAATAATTATTGCCTGGAGAATAATTTTTTTTCGACGTGTATAATGTTATACGTTCTTTTTGTATTGTAGATCTTTTCCGTTTTACCCGAGCATATTTCTGTAACTGTCTGCGTCTGCCTCAATACTACGTGTCTTCTTTTGTAATATATTACCTTTAAATGAGAAAAAATAAAGATAAAATTTCTCATAAAATATTTTTCCACCTCATTTTGCATCATGTACCAGCAATGTTCACTTCCTCTCGATAGCATTATTAACAAACATATTTTTGTGAGAGATGCGTAGGTTATTCAGTAAGCTTCCATCCGGATAATCAAGTACTGTACGAAATGCAACGTTGTTATTCGGACATGTTGCATTCAGCCAATTGTCATCAAGGTACCTCCCTCTTTTAAATCATTTTCCCAAGAACAAAAAGAAACAGAGTATAGCACAGCATGGAACTCTTTCATAGAAACATTATCAATTTTATGGAAAAAAATCTTTACTTTTCATCTTGCGAATATTCTGATTGTCATTATGATTATCGTTATCGTCATTCAAGCAGTTTATGCCAAGAGCTTCAACTCACACTTCACTGACATAAAAGAGAGATGGCTCAACAATCCCTTGATACATCTCCCCTTGGCTTCCACAGTCAATTCAAGTTTCCTACCAGTGTCTTGCTTACATCCCGTTACCTTATTTTATTCACCTGTTCTGTGATTCATCTCTTTTATTCCACCACCTTCTTTTATATCTCTTTCTATTGCAACCGCTCACATTGACTCTCTTGTAAACATTTTCACTTGTATCTTTGTTTTTCTTCAATACAGATACATTTTATCTTTGTGACTGAGAAAAATACAACTGAACACACACATACAAACACACACACACACACACACAACACACACACACACACACACACACACACATATATATATATATATATATATATATATATATATATATATATATATATATATATATATATATATATACACATACACATGTGTAGCATTTGATGCAGAAGTAGCACACCTTGTTCTATACTAACAGACTATAGTCATATCGGGGAAGGTTAGTCTTTTGTTTTCAGAAACAGAGAATTTCTTTGATGTTCTTGCTGGCATTCAGACACGTCGAATTAACGTGAACCGTACTGATGCATATTAAGCTAGTCATGATGAAATTTCTCAAGTAATTCTTCGCAGAGATTGGGAAGGAATCTCTTTATGTTCGAATACTCATGGGGGAGAATACCACCCACCATATCTTATATGCTGTGATACAAGGGAGGTGGAATTAGATTAAGATTAAGTTTCAATGCAGAGTGACGGAAATTACATAGGTTTTTAGGTCAGGAGAAATCACGTAGATATTCTGTGGACTAAATGTAATTGCATTGATCAGCATTCCTTTGCAGGAGGACCCTCTACCGGGTGTTTATTGGATTTGGGGAAAGCAAGTCTATGCAAATTTCTGGGAAAAATTAATAAAATAACCAAACTTGATGATATGAGCAGTTTGGACATCAAACCAGGATGCACGATTTCAAGGGGACCAACAAAATATTCGAGGCAGGAACAGTTCCCAGTGTTAATGTTTGTTAGCAACCTCAGTAATCCATATTATTAATGTCACCTTGGAAGAACTGAATTTAATTCCCGTTGTGGTGTTTTCAGATGATATGGTCACGTATCTGGGTAACCCAGGACGCATCCATGTGGGGCATGCTTTAAGCAACATTCATTTAATTGTAAGCATAACAAAAGCGGTTATTATTATTTCAGTAGATGAAACCTATTCACATGGAGCAAGCACAGAGGGGCCATTAACTTGAAATTCAAGCTTCCAAAGAATGTTGGTTTCAACCTTCCACCGCAGACCCCCGACTGCAGCAGTAACTGATCATGACACAGAGCCAGTGATTTTTCATCGCCCTGCCGGAGACGCGAACCCGCGACGTCTGAGCAGCATACCACGACACTAACCACTATACCAGCGGACCAGCTTGTAATAGCAAACGAGATTGCAACCACCACCATTCGAGCAAAAGGATTCACACTCATGGAATGTAACTGATCATGATACAAAGCCAGTGATTTTTCATCACTCTGTCGAAGACGCGAATCCGCGACATCTGAGTGGCATGCCACGACACTAACCACTATACCAGTGGACCAGCTTGTAATATCAAACGAGATTGCAATCCTCATCATTCGAGCAAGAGGTTTCACGCTCAGTTCGATCAGACGAACAACAGCAAACCAGTCCTCGTACCCCAGAACACAGCCATCACCAAAACCCTCCACATGCGATCCTCATATTCTGACCCAAATGACACTTACTTATTGGTGACTTAGTATGATAGAATGCTTTTAGTGTTTTTGTCTAATATACCAAGTAATTTAATCAAATTAATGAATATCGGATTAGATTTTATAATTTGTTTCAATTTATTGCAAAGTGGAAGGAACACTGGAAGGAATAAATTATACATTAGTTCTTTGGTTCTAGGCGATTCATTTATAAGACAGCATAATAAATATAAAATATTATGGGCCTGGAAAATACAGAGTTGAATGAATTTGGTAAAAAAAGGTAGAGTATGACTATAGCTGGGAGTGAAATAATGTTTGATCGCTTGGCGCGCATTTCCTGTGGAGACTTAATCGAAACGGAGGAAGTTATTGTACGTGTGCTGTAGTCGCTGGTATTATAGAAAATGCTCTATGACTTTTATTCTGGGAACTTGTAAGGGAAGTCTGTCTATTACATTACTTCATGAATTTCGGGAACGGCTTAGTTTAACATTAAATTTTCAGTTCTGAAAGCTCTGAATAGCAATACAGTCTGAAAACAGATTCTCGTACAATTGTCTCACTAACTCTATCGCAACTAGGCTACAAAGAACTGGGATGCATTACTTGTTTTTTGTTGGCAATGCTTTCCCAGGCTAAAATTTCCCATTTTAGGGCTAGCTGGCACTTTCTTTTTGTAGATTTTTCTCGTGGAACTGAGGCTTCTGTGGGAGGAAACTTAATGCAATTGATTTAAGTACTTGGGCACTGCAAATATGTTATAGTAGAAACCATAGCATTTACTTACTTGAGAGGCTTCTCAATCTTGAGGCTTTTTTTTTTCAGAATAAGCGGTCAAAATAGAGGGTAAACATCATGTACTATCATTGTAGTTTTGAGATGCGTTCTCTCTGCTAACTTTATAAAGACGATGACCATTCTGATAGTATTTTCAATTACCTTTTCTGATACCAGTAACAGCGCAATCACGTCATATATAAGTGAATCTTAGACCCAGTACAACTAAATTTCCATCGGATCTCTAACACTGAAATTTAGCACGTTATCTGGAGCTAAATTTAATGCAGACGAGACTGGATTACTCCAGTATTGTTTCTCGTGTGTTATTGTATCCTGAACATCAAGTTTATGTGATACTCTTAGTAAATACATAGATCATATGAAAATGTTTTCATGCTTTTGGTTAAACCTCCATAAGCTACCACTCTTATTTAGCGCGTTCATCAAAACACTGACAATCTACGATACAGATTATCTGACAAACTTTAGTTGCACCACCTTCTTTTGGCTTGCAGCACCAAAATTGACAAATACTTCTCTCCTGGCACAATTTGCAGTGATGCTTATATTTTTACCTCATTCTGCATCATCCACGATAATGACAAGCCTCTGGGCCATCAAACAAAATCCTTACAATCACAACAGATTTCCTAAATGGCATGGAAGCTATTCCGGAATTGTCACATTACTGCATTAAACTCTTCTGTTTATGCAACATATTTTTCGAACATTTTTCATTGTCACTTTATGTAGAGATCTGTGGAACATTATGAATATCACGTAGTATGTACTGTATTAAACTCTTCTGTTTATGCAACATATTTTTCGAACATTTTCCATCGTCACTTTATGTAGAGATCTGTGGAACATTATGAATATCACGTATTATGTTCCTTTTTTTTTTTGGAGAACATAGGCTCTCGTTTGACTGTGCTCCTGGCTGAGAATGGAGATTTGTGGATGTCATTTATTTTTAGCGACTGCTAACGTTGAGCTTCATTCTGTACCGTCGATTTTTCCTTTGTGCAACATCTTCCAATCGCTTGATAATTTTCTACCAAATTTTGGTCTTCGGCTTGGTTTTCAGGATTCAGGGGTCTCTTTTCGAGATCTAGTGCTTCATGGTGTATCCTGAGTGCACAACCAGAGTTTGATTGTCATGATCTTAGGATTTTCATTTTGTTTCATTCACCTATCCATTTTTGTCGCAACACTTTGAATTTGACTTCCGCAGAGAAAAAGTCCCTTTCAAAATTAAAGGAACTGGTAATTTTCAAAAGGTCATGTGATTAAGATTAAAAAAAAAACACACGAGTGGTCTCAGAAGTGAGTATCTGTTAGAAAAAAAAAAAAAAAAAAGAGCTGAGAAGCAGGTCATAGAGTGTGACGGTATTCTTAAGAGGCGGTTTTTGAGAGGACGGCGCCGTTCTTTTACTAACTGTTCAAATTCTGGTCATGGCACATAGCAAAATTTTCTGGGTGCACTCTTTCTCTTTCCAGTGGAACTGTGCTGACAGGATAAGGCCGTGACTGAAATTTCCGTGGCCGGACAAATCTTTTATCAATTATTCCAATCCTAAGATGGAATTGGAGTCTGTCTCATTCATTCTTTGTCGTGTCGAACTTAATATTTTCTTGATTTATTACTCACGTAAATATTATTTCTCATGCTTTTATTGGTTATCATTTATGAGAAATGGCAAAAGGAACCAAATTGAATAACTGTCACTTATGTTCGCCAGTTTGCAAAGGATGAAGATTAACTTTGAGACCACAGATGATCCTGTATGTGTGCGCGCGAGCACGCGCGTGCTTGTGTGTGTGTGTGTGTGTGTGTGTGTGTGTGTGTGAGAGAGAGAGTGAGAGAGAGAGAGAGAGAGAGAGAGAGAGAGAGCGAGAGAGAGTTGATTTCTGGGCACGTGAAACTGTACGTCGCCAAAAAAAAAAAAAAATGTGGTTTTGAGATGTGAGATTTTAAGCCCTTCTTGCAAGCAGCTTTAAGTAACGTAACTTCAGACGACTGGAATAATGCGATAAGGCATGCAGAGTAACTTCAAGCAGACGACCATGAAGTTGACGATTTAATGAAACGTTTCGTAGAATCCCTTGCAACTGAAATGGATTCATCTGATGAATAATGAAACATCTTGAAGCGCCATGTATATGTGAAAAATTGTTCAATAATATATAATATTTTCATTTCAAATGTTTTAACATTTGTTCTATTCTTTCTGATTCAGCGCCGTTTTTTTTTTTTTTTTTTTGCAAAATAGACTTCTTGCTGTATTTCAGAGAAATATTTACGATAAACAGTTTCACAAGGAACATAGAATACTATTGCGATCAAATATGAGAGAGAGAGAGAGAGAGAGAGAGAGAGAGAGAGAGAGAGAGAGAGAGAGAGAGAGAAAGAGAGAGAATCTTATGCAGAGGAGACGGCCAAAGAGATTAATCTAACATTTAGGAAGCTAAGATAAAAGGTAAGATTATTCAGAATAACTGATTAACCTGCACCACCCCAAATCTCTGTCACATCTTATTCCGTTATTAGTGGCGTATTGAGGCATAGATAGTTTAATTTCCATTGGCGTGGCATTTCTTATGACCAGCCTTTCCTTTAGAAAATTAATTTTCATATAAAATGAACTATCCACTCAGTTATTTTGACACCTCGTAAAAAAAAAAAAAAAAAACTTCAGGAGACGCTTTTTCGAATATCCTGTCGCCATGAAAATGAAGACGTTCACAAAGGAACGCCAGATGATTGTTGCAACTAATTATCAGTGCAGAGTATTTTGTATTAGACCTAAAACGCATAAAGGTGATGCAGTATTAGTCTATTTTAAACAAACATTCATATGACTCACTTCATACGTGAGATATTCTAATTCCGATTCAACAGGCAACTGCGTAAAATAAGAACAAACATCAAAGCTTACCAATCGGCAGTTTGGATTGACCTAAATTATGCTGTTTAATGTTAGGTCTGATTTTTTTTTTTAACCAACTGGGTGACTGCTATTGTACATAGCAGCGGCAATTGCAATTAGTAACTTTTGAAGTTTAATGTGAGAGCATAAAACCATATCTAATGTGGTTGCTACCTTTTCCCTTAACAACCTTGTAAAATATGCTTATAAAAATAGATGTGTATAAATATTTATATATATAAATGTATATATAAATTATATATATATATATATATATATATATATATATATATATATATATATATATATATATATATATATATATATATATATATATATATATGTGCGTGCTTGTGTGTATTCCTATGTTGTTGATAATGAGAGTAAACATAACAGAGGCCACATGAATGAAACAGAATGAGAAAATACTGAGCACTCTTGTGTTCTTTCAACACATTTTTCACGTACTTCCTATGGCCTCTGTTATCTGACTGTCTAACAGCCACTCCATCAATATATATATATATATATATATATATATATATATATATGTATATGTATATATATATATATATATATATGTATATATACAGTATATATATGCATATATACATATATATATATATATATATATAATTTATATATACACTGTATATATATATATATATATATATATATATATATATATATATATATATATATATATATATATATATATATATATATATATATATATATATATATATATATATATAGAGAGAGAGAGAGAGAGAGAGAGAGAGAGAGAGAGAGAGAGAGAGAGAGAGAGAGATCTTTGAGACGAAACCGCACTTGAAACGTCTTCGAGTGAAGTAATCGATTGAAATGTTCCACTTTCTTTGAAGTGAAGTATTTATAAAGCATCGATTTTCTCGTGACAATTCTTATGATCGACCTCTGAAATACCACCTTCAAGGTTAAGAAAATATTCTCATTCCTTTGCGAGGAGTACCTGAATACGATGTAATTATGTGAGGTTTAATGATGACACACAATTCTGGCGGAGGTATGTATTATGCATCTAAAACTAAAACTCCGCGTAAAAGCGCCAGGCATATCCTATAACCTCTCTCTGATATTGCTCACAGAATTATTGAATTGTTGTACTCATATTCTTCTTATCTTTACATTTCTTAGGTTATTTTTGTAATTTTATTTGGTTCCAGCGTCTGTCAGAAATATATGGCTAGATATGTTCGAAGGCTTTTGTAAGTAAGTATATCTTAGTTTAACCAGACCACTGAGCTGATTAACAGCTCTCCTAGGGCTGGCCTGAAGGATTAGATTTACTTTTAAGTGACTAAGAACCAGTTGGTTACCTAGCAACGGGACCTACAGCTTATTGTGGAATCCGAACCTCATTATAGCGAGAAATGAATTTCTATCACCAGAAACAAATTCCTCTTGTTCTTCACTGGCCGGTCGGAGATTCGAACTCGCGACCAACAGAGTGGTAGCTGAGAACGGAAGCCGCTCACCCAGCGAGGAACTCGAAGGCTTTTGGAATATCGAGGGTAGAATACCGAGTTGTTTGTGATATAAGGACACTCACCTGGGCAATCGTTTTTGTTGCTTTTCACGCTGAAATATACATATATATGTAGAATCTACTCTTCACTTTTTACCAGATACATACGCAATTGTAATAGCCACAATCGTGAAGATGGGTCTATTCCAGCTCTAATAAATTTATTTGACCAGTAGTCTCTCTCTCTCTCTCTCTCTCTCTCTCTCTCTCTCTCTCTCTCTCTCTCTCTCTCTATATATATATATATATATATATATATATATATACATATACATATACATATAAATATATTTCTGTGAAAAACGTTCCATGTTTTCATATATATATATATATATATATATATATATATATATATATATATATATATATATATATATATATATAATATAATATTTGTACATCTGAATTCAAATATGATGTAACAGAAAATCAATGAAAAG
Organism: Macrobrachium rosenbergii; assembly: GCF_040412425.1. NCBI lineage: Eukaryota > Metazoa > Arthropoda > Malacostraca > Decapoda > Palaemonidae > Macrobrachium > Macrobrachium rosenbergii. The sequence continues at coordinate 45,922,261 of NC_089751.1, read as the reverse complement.
GTAATATTACAAGATGAACAATAGTCGTGTTAAAAATTACAAGATTAAAGTCAGTACATATCAAAACCCCAAACTGGAAACATTAGGAGAACTGACAATACTGAAAACAACGACAATTCCTTGAAATAAATAACTTAAACTGCTTCATTAACATAAACGTACTGATCCATCCTAAAAGGGCTCTCTTAAAACGTTAAACACGACGACAAAGTCATCTGCTAATTATGAAGCCTTACCAAGTTAATGCTTATATAATAAAATTTTACTAGTTGTCATATAACTTCCACAGCAGCAGCTCGCTGTCGCGTTCGAGCTACAAAAAGCCTTTCTCGTTTAGCAAACAGAAAAATGCTTGAATTCCGCCTGACATTGAGGTATCAGATGATACAGTAATTTTCCCAACAGATTCAGTGTAAATACTAAACATATATATTTGTTCAGGCTTAACAGCTTCTGTGCCTTCGAACTGATTTTATTTTGTCAAAAAATCAATGCCTGAATGAATTTGATCGGGCACAAACGATACCTAGACAAAAACGCATTAGAATTTGTATTTACACCTACTGTATAACCTGAAATTCAAGGGGATTTAGTAAGAGTATATGTCGCACGTTTTATATATATATATATTTTTTTAAATTGGGTCACATCCAAAGCTCTGGAGTACGTGACTTTTTAATTCATATGCATGAATATTAGGATAACTCGCTAATCTTGGTCATATACTCGACTTCGGCTCGAAATCCTGAAAATGAATAAATTCAGCGCGAGAGTATGTGGAAATCATTTAATCTCATGAGCTCAGTAGTGCGATAGAAAACTGAGCCATGTGTATGGATTATTATCGACACATTATTAGATGAAAGTTAATTCATTTCATTTGATTATGTATTGATTAAATCGTACAAGACCAGCCTGCGTTCGAGTAATTTTTCTCGTCGTATGGAATCATAATTGCTAAATCTAGCACTGGTGGCCAACAGAGAGGGGATTAATGGGCTGGAGTTTATACTGATGTAAAGTAAACTGAGGACTGAATTCTCTAAGCCTTGAATTGAAAGTAAAAGATTTTATCTTTTAATCTTTCAAAAAATTCTTAACAGCTCATATACAGTAGGCCTCTGAGATTAACAACCTCTAGTTCATGCTCATCTTTTCATGCACGCTATTCACAACTGATTTTTGTCAAAATTCCTTTTACTCTGAGGGGACCACTAGCGGATCCAGGGGGATGGGGCCACTTGGGCACGTGGAGCCCCCCCCCACGAAAAATAATGATAAAATAATAATATTGAAGATTTAGATAATAACACAAATAAGAAATATAAAAATGGGAAAAAATAAAAATCGATAATATATATATATATATATATATATATATATATATATATATATATATATATATATATATATATATATATATATATATATATATATATATATATATGTGTGTGTGTGTGTGTGTGTGTGTGTGTGTGTGTGTGTAATATGAAAATTGGTGCCCCCACATGAAATTTTTCTGGCTCCGCTAATGGAGGGGACCTACGTATATCATGAACTTTTTATTCACACATACAAATACACACACACACATACACATACTCGTATATTTGTTTGTGTATGTATGTGTGTGTGTGTGTGTGAACAGGGATCCTGGGTATCTAGAGTGCGCATGTTTTTCGACGACAATTGGCAATGATTAGAAAGTCTTTTGAACATTTCCATGAATTAGAGAGAAGCTGGCGATTGCTGACATTCGAGACAATGATGGGGACCCTAGGAAAAAGAGCGATCTTGCGACGAGGGTGCAGTTAGCTGATGGGCTTTACAGTCAATATTTTACAATTCTTTCATCAAACGTAATATTTCCGTGTTACATACTTGAATTTGTTCGTAAAAAGATATGGTACATCATGACGTTGAGGAGGCTCATAAATAACAATAATAACTAGCTCCAAACTAAATCATGAAGACTTTTTCTGATGCGATAATGTATATATATGTTGTAATCTAAAAGTTAATGCAATAAGGTAGCAAATAAAGAGTGGCATGTGGGTTTTCCTTTAAGTCTTTCTTGAAATTCACTTCCGCAGGAACAAAAAGGTCACCATTTAACTTAGAGGGTGTGGTGGACAAATGAAGAATAAGAATGAAGTTCCAGTTCCGTATTATCACTCAAGGTGTTACACTTATCCACCCAGGATGGCTGCTTCGGAATCTTGCTCTTCCTAAGCCTAGGCCTAGTGGTTACGCGAGTGCACTGAAGACTATGGGAGCTTTCCCCAGTTTTGAAAGAAACCTTTAGTTAGTAGCAGCCATTAGAGAAATGCCTAGGTGACATTACTGGCCCGTGAATAGCTGTATCCTTCGAACAACACTTGGCGGTCATAAGAGTAAAGCATAATTGACATTACTGACCCGTGAGAAGCTGTGTTTGCAGTCTTAAGGGTAAACCAACCGCGATTCGGCAGCAGTTGGATCGAGGGCGACTAGGGATGTATATGTATGACAGAGACACCAGTATGAAGCAAGAATATATATACCGAATGACGAAACTGTGTCGTCACTCAAAGTAGCGAGTATATTGCAACGTCCAGTGGTGTCGTTCTCTTTCAAAACTGGGGAAAACTCCCATAGACTTCAATGCACTTTGGTAACCACTAGGCCTAGGCTTAGGAAGAGCAAGATTCCGAAGCAGCCATCCTGGGTGGATAAGTGTAACACCTTGAGTGATAATACGTAATTGGAACTTCATTCTTATTCTTCATTTGCCCACCACACCTTCTAAGTTAAATAGTGACCTTTTTGTTCCTGCGGAAGTGAGCTTCAAGGAAGACTTAGAGGAGAACCCACATGCCACTCTTCCATTGCTACCTTAGTGCGTTGACTTTTAGATTATAACATATATACTGTATACATTAACGCACTAGAAAAAATCTTCACGATTTAGTTGGAGATAGTTATTATTGTTATTTTTGAGCATTCTCAACGTCATAATGTACCCTATCTTTTTACGAACAAATTCAAGTATGCAACACAGAAATATGACGTTTGGTGAAAGAATGGTAAAATACTGACTGTAAAGCCCGTGGATTCTATTCCCGCTTTTTGGAAATGAATGCAATCTAGGCAACATTTTTTTTTTTTTGAAAATCGGACAAGGGGATAAAAATGAATGAAGAATACAAAGAACTTAACGAATGCAGTACCAGAATTTTATTTTTAATTCGGGAAAACTGGATTTAATGGTTTAAGGAATTTCATTCATGACAAATTTCCCTTAATTATGTAGTACCTTATTTCTCGGATACTTATGGGAATTATCACGCACAGCTGATCAATGGCACCCAGCTCATTAACTTATATGCACAGGGATTCCACATTCCATCGGATCTGACTGCCTATGCACGACTTAATGGAAATTGTACCAAAATAAAAGTTACATAAGAAATGTTTATTGCAATAATGTTGGAATATTCCGTAAAATATAAAGCGTTCAATTATACAAAAGTATAAAACCCACATTTTGTTTGTTTTCTAGTGCAGACTTGCGTTTTCCAATCAGAACTAATACGCAATATTTGGAAGCAATTTCTCGAGCTCTGAAAAGTGTTACACATTTTTGCATTTCAGTTAAATACACTTTTTCCATCAATCAACCCTAGATTTTTTGTTTGGTGTTTGACAGGCAAGTTTCCCTCGTTGCAATTTTTTTTCTGGGATTCAGAGAAAGATTTGCATTTACTAATTTAGAATTTAAGTGCTATATACTAGGCTTTAATTTTAAAGATTGGCATCTTTTTTCCACAACCGACTTTTTGATAATTACGTATAAACGCAATACGGCTCAAGCTGTGCGTTACAAAAACAATCAGGCAAAGAAGCAATGTTCTTTTGCCATGATGATTCAAATATTTAACCAAGTTCTTTTTTTTATAGAATTTATATAACATATAAATGTCCGAGCGAGGATGAACCAAGCGAAGACGAACTCCATAGGAAATTTAAAAATTCAGGCCACTTGGTTCGTAGCCTGGAGGACTTCCAGATACCACTGTTTTGCCATTAAATTACATTTATTTCCAATCATTAAATGCTTGAAAGGTCGATAGATATGAAAGGGAGGCAGCCTTGACATTTTAGATTTGTGATGCAATGAACTTACAAACTTGAAACGCTCTACCAGGTTAGAGATATTGGGTCACAGCAGAAGCGATGATTCTCTGAACATATTTCGTAGGTATTGCAATAATGCACTATGTACACAAACAAAATGGAAGCGATATATATATATATATATATATATATATATATATATATATATATATATATATATTATGTATACATACAAATAAAGACAAAATCACGAAGGAAAGAGAAACAATGGAGCGCTGCAAGGCCTTTCGACTTACAGTCCTTTACATAGCAGACTGCTAAGTAAAGGACTATAAGTCGAAAGGCCTTGCAGCACTCCATTGTTTCTCTTTCCTTGGTGGATTTTGCCTTTATTTATATATTCATCACGTTCCATATTTTTCGTGATTCAGTTACACATGTATACATACACACACATATATATATATATATATATATATATATATATATATATATATATATATATATATATATATATATATTATATTATATATATATATTGCAAGATGTTATTGGTAAGTGGGTAACATAGGTGAGTGACAAGTGATCGGCTCTCCGACACTAGCTACCGGATTGATGCCCATTCATCGTACCAAACAGTGAACGAATATCAGAAACTGCTAAATTCAAGAGAAATTCCAGCAACCTCATCGTTAGACTTTTATGATGCCGTAGGGGAAAAATAAAAATATGTTAAGGATGAAGCATAGGTTATAATTTTTGTGATACTTCCATTAAAAAAAAAATCTAAAGTGAAATACAGAAATACGGAAAACTGAAATCTCCACTTTCCTAATCGGGTTGCGAGGCTTGCATTCATCAGCAAGGGAATCCACGCACAATATAGATGGTGTATAGAACCCTAATCGAGCAGTGGTTGCCTTGGCAAAGGCTTTTCTGCTCAGTCATCCCTAACAGTAATTAATAACCAGGTTAGTATTATTTCATTTCCCACCTATTACGTTGCCGTCTTGCTCTCCTTCATTACTTTTGAGCCAGGTAATGTTCATGAGGGACACAGTCATATGAGACACTAGTAGTTAGGGGGGCCACAAAAATTATGCTGCTGATGCCTACACAAAACACACAACGCACCAAGCTGGTGTCGTGTACACAAAGACATAAACCAAAATACAAACCATGAGACATATGCGCAATAACTTGAGAGGAAAAAACCATGATTTAGTTTGAAACTAGACCTACTCTCGTTCAGGGGGGAATTTATAACAGTAAGAAATACATCCCTATTCTGGATAAAATATGTACTGTAGGGGTGTTGAATTTTTCCTGCATTTTGCTTGGGACTGTGAACAAATTCAGCAAAACGATTTAAGTAGGGATGTGATAAATGATGAAGGTCATCAAGAAGGATTATAGGGCTTAAAATCAAGAGACATGTGGAAAATGCGCCGAAGTCTCTTCGGCGCATTCGAGTTTTCTGTACAGCGTATAATGCTGTATGAAACTCTCATCCCCGGCCTATGAAACTCTCAGCCACGGCCCATGAAACCTTAAGCCACGGCCTGGTGGTGTTCTATGTTGATGACATCTGTAGCAGTGCCAGACGCACGATCATGGCTAACTTTAATCTTAAATAAAATAAAAACTACAGAGGGTAGAAGGCTGCAATTTGGTATGTTTGATGATTGGAGGCTGGATGATCAGCATACCAATTTGCAGCCCTCTAGCCTCAGTAGTTTTTAAGATCTGAGGGCGGACAGAAAAAGTGCGGACGGACAGACAAATAGCCATCTCAATAATTTTCTTTTACAGAAAACTAAAAAGCTATTCCAATACCAGAACTACTGTAGTGAATGTGGTAGGGAAAAGTCGTTTGTAAGTGTTTATTCAATTTTTATTGCTGATATTATTTCCAAGGTAAAGCGAATTGGATATTAAATGACAATTGTAGCTCAATGCTTGTATATATACATATATATACATATTACATATATGTATATATATATTATGTGTGTATGCACGTATGTGTGTGTGTATGTCTGCAAACTCGTATTTAAAACCAGTTCTTTGTTCATACACTTAGCAATTAGAATTTTTTCTGCTTTTCAAATCGTATGCCCTAAACATGAAAATCCGACGGAAAACAAATTATTTCTAACGGGCTCAGGCATCTCAATTAAACACTAATTGCAGAAAGTTTGACGAAGCCAAGTCAGCCTCGGAAGTTGAAGACTTCTGAGAATAATGTTGTTTCATTTGTTGTTCCTTGCTCAAATAGAGGGTAACCAAGTGACAATTCTCAAGTCAATGGCCCCTGTGGGCTTGTTCCAGTTGAACAGGGTTCATCTTCTGAATAATAATAATAATAATAATAATAATAATAATAATGTTGGGAGAAAAGCTCTCTATCACGAGAGTTCATAAATGTTTTAACGGGTTCACAATAATATGATAAACTGTTTAAGGCTCGTGTAAAATTTATAAAAGCTTTGAACCTTGCCTGGGTTCATCTTCAGTCATAATCTGAAGGTGAACCCAGAGTCGGGTTCGAAAGGTTTTACAAATTCTACACGAGCCTTAAACAATTATATTATTGTGAACCCTTTAGAGCTAATAATAATAATAATAATAATAATAATAATAATAATAATAATAATAATAATAATAATAATAATAATATTTTTAAATCTGAGTAAATAGGAAGCCTGAAGTGACTGCAATTGATTTCCACCAGATTAAGTACTGAAAACATAACTCAAAGCAAGTATGAAAAAATGAAGTCAAGGAATGGCGTTTGAAATGTGATCGGGAGAAACGCGAATCGGCAACTTCTGTCGTCTGTCGATTTGCGGACACGCAGAGTGACAGTCGGCCGAGACGTGATGTGTGAACTAAAAACGCCACTTATCTTCCTCTTCCTGCCTTCAGAGCACCTCAGGCGCGGTGCACTGTACGCATTACTTAAGGTTCTTCAAGTACAACCCCTTTCATTCCTTTTACTGTACCTCCTTTCATATTCTGTCTTCCACCTTACTTTCCACCGTCTTCTGACAATTGTTTCAGAGTGCAGCTGCGAGGTTTTCCTCCTGTTACGCCTTTGTAACCGTTTACTCTCAATTTTCCTTTCAGCGCTGAGTGACCTCATAGGTCCCAGGGCTTGGCCCTCGGCCTAAATTGTATTTCCTGTTCTATTCTACTCCCGGTGACAGTTTTCTCGCCGAGGTGGATGATTTCGAAAATGTTAAGACAACGTAAATGAATGACGGTTATAAAGGGTCCACCATGCCAGAGCATTTTCTGATGCCCTCAAAGGTCATTTCTCCTTATTATTACAATTTTGATTCGCGTGATATACTTGTCGATTTGGGGAAATGCAGAATGACAGTATTATTATTATTATTATTATTATTATTATTATTATTATTATTATTATTATTATTATTATTATTATTTATTTTTTTGTTTATCACAGTCATCCTATTCGACTGGGTGGTATTTATAGTGTGGGGTTCCGGGTTGCTTCTTGCCTCCATAGGAGTCCATCACTTTTCTCACTATGTGCGCTGTTTCTAGTAGCACACTTTTCTGCATGAGTCCTGTGGCTACTTCGGCATCTAGTTTTTCCAGATTATTATTATTATTATTATTATTATTATTATTATTATTATTATTATTCAGAAGATGAATCTTAACCATATGGACCAAGCCCACAGGGGCCATTGACTTGAGAACTGTCACTTGGTTACCTTCTATTTGAACATTCATCGCGTTTCCCGGCACCAAGGGATTAAAATGCTAAAGCAGCATTATTCTCAGAAGTCTCCAACTTCCCAAGCTAACTTGGTTTCGTCAAACTTCCTGCAATTAGCGTTTAACTGAGATGCCTGAGGCCCTTAGAAATTGTTAGTCCTCCGTCGGATTTTTATGTCTAGGGCACACGATTTGAAACGCAGAAAAATTTCTAATGAGCAAAATGATCTTTTTTTTTTTTTATTAGATATAACGATGGTATCATCTTACTTTCGATGCAACTTTGTAATATTAAAATAAAGTGGTTAGAGAAAATTGTATAACCACTCTAATTGTAAATAAGTTAGGAATATTACCCATTCTCTTATTGAATTATCCATGCCTAGTACAACTCGTTGCTCTTATACTCGTCAAAAATGAGTCATTTTATTAGATATATGGATGGTATCATCCACTTACTTTCGATGCAAATTTGTAAAAATAAAGGTAGAGAAAATTGTACAACCACTCTAATTGTAAATAAGTAAGGAATATTACCCATTCTCTTATTGAATCATCCATGCCTAGTACACCTCGTTACTCTTATGCCCGTCAAAAATGAGTCATGTAAAGTGAGATTTAATCAGTCAGTGAACTTTCATTTATCAATTTTTTTTTACGCTACTGCTTCCAAAATGCATCTTGTTTACTAACTTTTCTAAAACCCCTTTAGATCATTAGAATTCAGGTTTCGTTTTCTTCATTGTGAGATTTCCATTACCTCGATATCTGTATATTAATATTCTAGGGTGTATAGGCATTTTTCTTACTTTCCTATATAATGAACCTTAAATTTTGCTAAGTTGCAATTTGGATATTGATTGATGAAAAATTTTAAACTAAATGAATATTTTTCTTTATCAATTTCAGCCAACCGTCAATGACAAAAGCAAGCAATGGGACAATGATTCAATGTTAGTCATTCATAATCGTCTGCAAATAAAGTCAAGGATCATGGATACTGTTCTCCAGCATCAAAAAAATTCATTGTGAAAAGTGATATGTTTTGATTTTCGAAATCTCTTTCCCCTCTGCCTTGCTGATAAAGCTCAGTGAAAGCTGAAGGTTTCATGGACGACTTCGTCCTAACATTTGACCTAGGCTCATTCCAGTTTCATCTGGCTCCTTTGTATTTATATTTGGACTATCTTATATCAAAACAAAAGCTCTTCAAATTTAATTTCTTAAATGGACACTCCTCGCGGAAGCAAATGCCTACCTCCTCACATTCAGCATGCCAAATAAATAACAGGGGTCCCATCTGTGCGTCAGGATCAAGATCAGTTTCATACGATCGCACTGAAACAGAAAGGCCAATGTCAATAGAGATTTTTTGCTACATGTTGATAATTTAAGAGCTGGGTATGCTTTTTAATGTTACAATGTTTATGAAAAAAGAGTACTGAATTCCGCTAATAGTCAAATCGTTAAAAAAAAAGGTTCGGGACCTAGTCCCATTTTACGATGATTAAGACAGTGAGATTATCGTTATTTCTCTCTCTCTCTCTCTCTCTCTCTCTCCATTCGTATTTTATTCTTAATCTCTCTCGACATTAGTTTGCTCGTCTCTCATCTCTTTCATAAAAACATTTGCCTGTTATTCTCTCCCGCGTCCTCCTAGCAATTTCCTCTCATCCTCCGTCTGCCGGCAAGTACATCCCACAGTGTTGCCATGACCGACTGTCAATGGACGTTAATTTTTTCGGCGACGGATGAGTTGAAACCGAGTATAAGGAGTACAACGTTACTTACTTACTATACCTGAACACAATATGCTGAAGCTTCGATTGAGAGTGTAACTAAAAATAAGTGTTTTGGAGCCATAGTTAAAATATGTGAAGTGAAAATGATGGATGCTAACGAACGAGCAATGATGGAAGGAGGTGAATCGCTTGCCTGGTATCAGTGAATTAAGAAGAATTAAGATGGTGAAGAACTAGGACATGGCCTTAGTGATTAAAAAAGGTCTGCACAGGCGAGAAGGCAACCTAGAAAGTTCCCAGAAAACTACTGGATGGTACGAAATCATAAATCTTGAAAAACATAGAAAATGAAAAACCGAAAAAAAGTTGGGCGAAGGATTGGAAAACTCTTAGATTGAAAACACCACACGAGAAAAGATTGGCGAATTGTGAAATCGTTTAAGGCAAGCAGTTAATATTGTAAATATTCTAAACAAGAAATTCGTCCTGGATATTTGGATGTTACAGCTGAACAAGGTAGCACACACACGTACACATAAATATAGAAATATATATATATATATATATATATATATATATATATATATATATATACACATATATTTTTTATATATGTATATATATACATAACCATATGTATATTTATACATATATTTATATATATATATATATACATATATATATAATCATATATATATATATATATATATATATATATATATATATATATATATATATATATATATATATATATATATATATATACGTGTGTGTGTTAGCATGCAAGGAAATTCCTGAATGAAATAAAACTGACAATCAATTAAACCGATTATACTTACTGTCAATATGCACACATTTGTACAGTCAAAAGGATAATTCTCAATGTACTGGAAACAGCAAAAGAGACATCTGGAAAGTGATCATTCGAACGAAATCAAATTTGGACACATAATATGTGGGTAAAGAGTTTCTAATTGCATATCCAGAAGGGGCGCCTCTTGCTGAATCGTTCGCAAATGTCGTTAAAAAGATGAAAACGTCTGAAAGTGGAATTCTAACTTCGTCAAGAAAGTGAAAATGGCTCCACAATTTCTCAAGGAGGTTATACACTTTAACAGACGCTTTTTCTTATCACCAAAAGGGAGACAATGGCATTTCACATAGCGACTTTTCCCTCCTGGTTTATGGTCTTCAAATACAATTTATTTTTTCAGACATACACACATTTACATACACACGCACACGTACACACACACACATATATATTATATATATATGTATATATATAAATATATATTTATAAGGTCCCAGCTTCTGTCTACCTGAGCAAGGAGTTTGGAAGCAACAATGCCAGCGCAGGCTAAAATTATAGCAAAAGAGCATTCCCATCCAAATGAAGGTTATTGCTAATATATATACACACATTAGTAATATATGTATATATATACACATATATACATACATATACATACATATATATAGATATATGATATATAAAGATATATATATATACTGTATATATATATATATATATATATATATATATATATATATATATATAGGAATGATACTTTTTCCACAAACTAATGTCAAGTCATTCTACTCATATACAGTACATCATGCCTCTTTTTTTCAAACATTAACGTTTTGAAATTAAATAATAACACCAAAATTTCAACACCCTTTCGTTGATCTACCTAATCATTGCTTTAGACACTAAGAACCCTGTCCCTAGCTTCACAACCTGGATATAAACGGTGTAGATTGGCAAAAGAAGGTGCACCCACTTTATGATAAACTCACACCTCGATATCAACTGGGGTAAAGCAATTATTCTTCCGCCAATAAAACTGAAACTATTACGTAAATGGCTTAATTTTCGGTCAAAGTGGTTCAGCCAAACATTGGGAAACTGAATTTCAAGTAAAGAATTAAATTTTCATTGGCAATCTCTCTCTCTCTCTCTGACTAATGTAACCGTTTTGCTCTCTTTATGAAGGTTAACAATTTTAAAATTCAAAATTTAATTATTCAATAAAATCCTCGGTCGAGTAAGGTACAATTTTCAATAGATTCTTTTTTAATTGCTAAGGTCTTATTTTACAGTAGTTAATTTTGCATTAAGCGACTCTGTTCATTTGGTCACTGAAATTGTTGACCCAAAAATATTCTTTTTCACACGTATAATCCTAAACGCAAGAACCTTAATATATACATGCAATGTTTCCGGATGCAGCCATTCTAAAATTACGTCTCACATCTTCTTCAGAATAAGAGCCGACTAGTCACACATTTAGTCGTTTATTGTTTGGAATAATTAATTCTCGTTATTCGAAATTCCATCTCTAATAATGCATCTAAATTTGACAGGTGTGTACGAGCGGCAATGGACTTTTATTATCCTTCTCGTGGTCAGGTTGGTAACGTGGCCTCGTCCTGATACTTCGGATGTGGGTTCGATTCCTCCTGGGGAAGATAGCAATTCCTCAAACTGACATTTGGATCTTAGTCTTGTCAGAAATGAGTCGAAACTTAATCTTCATGACTGAACATTTTCAAGACCTGGATGAAAACGATCTATGAACAATTTCGCGCGTCATGAACATCGGTTTTTGCTTTACTCATTCAGGATATAAAAACTTATTATCTAATGTTGCTGATACTTCATGGACTTGTGAAAAGGCAAGAAGATAGCAAGATATTGCTGGTGTATCCTTGTCATCCTTATTTGAGCGCAATGTAACGGAAACATCATTTGCGACAACTGCAATATCCGATCAAGACACTGACGAGAATGGCTCTTCTTTATGAGAGATCCCGTGCTGATAAATTGAGCAACCGAAAACTCTTTCAGTATGTATGTTTGATATATATATATATATATATATATATATATATATATATATATATATATATATATATATATATACATACATATACATATACATATACATATATACATTATACATATATATATACACATATATATATATATTATATATATATATTTATTTATATCTAGCCTAATATTCTCGTAGCAGACAGAAATAATTGATTAAATTTTGGCTTATACTGAGAAAAACTTGGAATAGCATACGAATACCTTTTTCACTTTTTGGAGACATTTCAAAGTTGCAATCAAGCGCGTGAACAGAACTGAAAAATAAAACATCGAAAAATCTAACTTTAAACGCGTCTTTTTTTTTCCCAGTCGGAAATTCACGTATCTCCACCAGTATTATCTATTCTCTCAGAAAAATTTGTCAGAAAATTTATTCATTCTCTCTCTCTCTCTCTCTCTCTCTCTCTCTCTCTCTCTCTCTCTCTCTCTCCAAACCAATGCAATAATGTATGTTAGTTTCTCATATGAAATTGCAACAATTTCTACAGTAGGTACGCCATCACATTTGTTTTCCTAAATAACGGCAGTTTTACGGAAATAAACCTTCGCTATACTTCAATGAATTCTAAAACAAGTATTGCACAGAACATTCGATAGAAACATTCCAATTCAAAATAATAACCATTATTTCTTAAATATTCCTTTTTAGTTGCTTAAAACTTAGTTTTGTGCATCTTATTCAAGCTTGAACAACAAAAAGAAATAAATTATATCGTATACATCTGTCCAGAGGTATAAGATGGCGTTATATATAAAATTTTTAAGCGGTTTCTCCACGTACAAAATGAAAATCTCATACTCTGAGCATATATGTCCCCCCTGGATGATTTTCTCTGAGCGATGAATCCTGGCAGGAGTGAAGGGAACTTTGTGTCTCGAGTGAGGGGATAATGACACGGAATCTAGAAGACGCCCAGTAAGGCGGAAACCCCCTCTTTGTACTTCTCTTTCCTTACGCCTCGTGAGACACGACGGGATGAGATTGCTTTGTAGTGTAAAATGCAAGAAAGGGGGTATATATTATAATATATATATATGTCTATATATAGTATATATATATTTATATACATGTATATACACAAATATATATATATACACACATATATACATACATATACATATATATATATATATATATATATATATATATATATATATATATATATATATATATATATATATATATATATATATACTTGTAATTAACTCATACGTACACCGCGACATTTTCTGTACTCACAAATATAAAGCCACAAATATAATTAATCCAGTTCGCTATTCCTAGGAACAACACATAAAGGGAATCATAACTGATAAGTGCTTTATCACCAGTGAGATTCGAACAGGTGCCTGGCTTAGAAACAACCATAGATATTATTATTATTATTATTATTATTATTATTATTATTATTATTATTATTATTATTATTCAGAAGTTGAACACCTGAACCACATTACACTGCGTGGAATGATTTTGTTTAATATTTTGTTTTCGAAAAATTCCATATACAAGTTATCTGACAGTGGGGACAAACGGTTCCCGTTGCTATGGCAAAAATTTTGCGATTCAAATTTCCCGCTGAATTCGAATTTATATTCTTTTGCACAAATTCTAATTAGGTCTATCAGCGTGTGCTTGGAAAATGGTATGTCTGTCTACGCTCCCAAGCGCAGCCCCCAAAAACTCCAGCAGATCGTCGCTTGAGATAAGACAGTTGGATTTTGTCAAGCACACGCTTATAAAAACTAATTAAAATCTGTGTAAACGAATGTAAATTTGAATATAATACTCACCAGCATTCTCTGCTAAATATTTTACTCTGAAAAGTTTTCTGATAATTTAAATAAATACGAGAAATCAGCAATCTCCAAACACCATTTAGACAGAGAGAGAGAGAGAGAGAGAGAGAGAGAGAGAGAGAGAGAGAGAGAAGGATAACGAGCGGTTACACTCTGTGACTAGAGCAACCCAATAATACCATCGACACTGAGAGGGAAATCTTCGTAATTAAGTAGTGCCGTCAGTGCACCTCATGGTGTGCGCTGTGGGCATTACTTAAGATCGTTTGCAGCGTCCCTTCGGCCCCTAGCTGCAGCCCCTCTCATTTATTTTACTGTACCTCCGTTCATATTCACTTTCTTCTCTCTTATTTCTCCCCCTCTTCTAACAGTTGATTCATAGTGCAACGGCGAGGTTTTCCTCCTGTTACACCTTTCAAACCTTTCTGCTGTTAATTTCCGTTTCAGCGCTGAATGACCTCATAGGTACCAGTGCTTGGCCTTTGGCCTAAATTGTAAAATCTATTCTACTAGAGGTAAATAACCCAGACAAAACAACGAAGGAATCGACGCTTTTAGATCCGAGCTAACCAACAACAATGTCTGGCAGCCCGACCATTTAATCAATCAGAATTCAGCGCACCCGACTATCATTGACACTCACTTGGGCACTTTTAGTTTTCTGTAAAAAAAAAAAAAAAAAAAAAAAAAAAAAAAAAAAAAAAAAAAACTACTGAGATGACTATTTGTCTGCCCGGCCGCGCTTTTTCTGTCCGCTCTCAGACCTTAAAGACTACTGAGGCTAGAGGGCTGCAAACTGGTATGTTGATCACCCACCCTCCAACCATCAAACATAACAAATCGCGGCCCTCTAGCCTCAGTAGTTTTTATTTTATTTAAGGTTAAAGCTAGCCATGATCGTGCGTCTGGCACCGCTATAGGTGCCAACAACACAGGCCACCACCGGGCCGTTGCTGAAAGTTCATAGGCCGTGGCTGAGAGTTTCATACAGCATTATACGCTGTACAGAAAACTCGAGTGCCCCGAAGAGACAACCCAACCTTATTCAGTAACTTGAGAGTAACTTCCTTATTTTGCATTACTACCAAGGAAACGTAATCATCATTTACTAGCAGTAATAGATTACTATTTGTTAAAATCTAGTTCCTTATATCCTGCAATATAGCTGCGCAAGCATTTAAATATATTTAATGACGTTATAAAACAATTAATTCATTTTTTCATGTCCCACTATATATATATATATATATATATATATATATATATATATATATAATATACATATGTATATGTATATATATACATATATATATGTATATATATATAGTATAATATATGGATATATATATATATATATATATATATATATATATATATATATATATATATATATATATATATATATATATATACATATACTGTATATCGTATCGACATGCATCTGCTTATCTTTGTTTAGTGGGTATCAGTTCACGAGCGCAAGAATATGGAAAGGAGCAAACACTGAAAATTCATTCGAAATGTCTTTTCCTCAATCTTCGGCCTTGCCGATCCGGTATTTACTTAACCACCGATGCACCAAGTTCCTTGACACCTACTACCCATTATGAGTAAAATGAAGGACAAATAATTACCGAGACTTGGGCAAATGAGGCAAAGAGATTTCACCACGATTGCAAACATACTTTTGGTTCCGACTAATCTATCAGTGATCACAATTTCCTCTATGAGTAGTTTTTAAGGCGTTTATTTCGCAAGTGAAGAAAAACGGCAGTTTCATCATGTGACGAGATAGCATGTACTGCTGTATTGCAGATTTGTCCTTCATCGAATGCTTTTGCAGGCAATTTACGTAATGCGATATAAAATGGATGAAAGTGCTTCATTTGCTAGCTAATGTTACGTATGGCCTTCATGAGCATTCTTCAAGTGCCGTGTGGAACGCAGGATCCCAATGCTATGACGAATTAGTTTCATCTGCTTCAAACAAAATACCAAGAAGGGCTACCGTTATTTATCAGCTCATTTTAACTCGTATTTGTTCCCAGCAAGATATTAAATTTTAAATTTCATACTCAACGGTCAATGCACCACGAAAGGTCATTTTCTGAAACATTTAATCCTGTTTTGATGTGGAAACCTCCAGTTCCCAAGAGGATGCACGATCGAACATATATGTAATGAAATATAACACTTCCAGCCCGTCAGGACGAGATGCATTTAAGCCGAGATGCATTGAAGACATATTTGGAATGCACTTGACAAGAATGATAATTTTAATTGTGAATGAGCGACGCACTGGATTGAAAACTACACTTTCATCGTTTCAAAACGT
>NC_089751.1:45898116-45903116 GCF_040412425.1 Macrobrachium rosenbergii | reverse complement strand
AATGTTGAAACTTCACCTACACACACACACATTCGAAATTTATATGAGACTCTGTGTATGAGAAAAACACGAACAATGTTGATTTTAAGTATAATACTGTACAGCACCATTCTGGGCTGTAAAATTCACTTACTGAACAGAGAGCTTGTGACGTGAACAGATGTCTGGATTGGAACAAGGATGAGGGTGGAGAGTTCAGGTGTATATTCATAAATAACTTGTCAGAAATTCAAGAGCAGACAGAAAAGTGACAAGTAACAAACTAATTCTAACAAAAGTTGATGACAGAATCGACAGACAAGTGAGATGAAGGATGCGATAATGCATGGTTTAGAGGTCCCCCCCCTCTTTTTTTATAGCAATTAGATATAAATATGAAAGTGACCACTCTGAAACAGAATTGTGTTTGGTACTTTTGATTTATTTATCAAAGGAGTTAAGAGAAAAATCTGCTAAAAATGAGGTGACACAATGTTGCGGGATAAACGCAGAGTGTTATGAATTTAACTACGGTTTAGATTTATCTGTAGATAACTGGTGTTAAGAGAAATTGCTATTAAAGGTGAAATATTTTGATATGTTTATAGAATGACTAAATTAAAAGAGAATCTTAGCAAGAGTAGGATGATGAAGTTAAGCAGATAACAAGAATGTGGAAAAATGATTGCTAGTATGACAGGTGGAAAAAGAGAGAGTCGATTTATACAAAAGAGTTAGTCAACATGGTGAATGCTGGCAAGATAAGCGTAGTTGTTGTTTGAGGATTATATATATATATATATATATATATATATATATATATATATATATATATATATATATATATAAACCTACCAGCATTTTCATTCATTAACAGATGACTTAGGTAGAATACCTAAGTGGTTAAGTTCTCCTAAGTCTAATTCAAATTCTCAACCGCCAGCGCATCAACCCCTTTCCTTCAAACTTGGTCCCTTGCGTCTGCTTTCTAAATCATTAATCAGCCCTTCAGTCGTTATAGTCATCTAATAACTTAGGAGCAATTCATCTTAACATCTTCCATCTCTCATACTCACAGGTCACTCTCGTGAAGAGAGTTTGCACTACAATTCCCTGATACCTTACGTTATTTCAAGCCATTTGAGCATCTTCATCTACCTCCCTTGCCTCACCTTTTCTGTGATGAATTTCAGCTTTCATACTACCTTCATAAGCAGCTATACTAATCCTCAAACTCACAGCTGCGCTTATCTTGCCGACATTCACCATTTTGACTAACTCTTGTGTGAAAATCAACCGTCTTTACTTTTCCACCAGTCATATTAGCGATCATTTTTCCACATTCTTGTTATCTGCTTAAACTTCATCATCCTACTCTTTGCTAATTTCAGCTTTCATACTACCTTCATAAGCAGACCATCTAACTAACATCGATTTTTCTATCTTAGGGATTTTAATTTAGCCTTATAAACCTGTTATGCTCACACTCGCTTCTACCTTCCACCTGAAATAAGCGCCCAAAACCTCCCACACGTAGACTTATGAGCATGTGTAAATTCTTTACACTCGACTATGAATAAGATGCAAAATGCTGGTATTGAGAACTACTGTGTTCATAAACGCATGGTGCTTTTATTATAACACAGATAAGTCCCTTGATATTGTCAAGTGCATAAAATTCAAAAAAGATTTTAAGTTTTCAGAAACCTGAATATAATTCCATTAGGCTTAGTCATTCACATCATTTGTATTTAATCCAGTCACGGCCATTAAAAAACTGAATTAAAACTGTTCCATTTCTCTGCCCGTGTAATGGAGTTATCAAATTGTCTGTTTAAATTGGAAAAAACTTGATGATACATTTAAAGGGATGCGCCTTTACAAAGCCAGCAAACATATCTTTTCATCCTGACCATTAACTTTTTTCTCTAATAATCTGTAGCCTGAAATATAATTGTATGTTTCTTTAATCTTTGCTTTTAGTTGTACACAAATTAAACATTTACTCTATAATATATATATATATGTGTATACATACATATATATATATATACATATATATATGCATATATGTATGTGTAGGCCTATATATACACACACACATATATATATATATGTATACACACAATATATATATATATATATATATATATATATATATATATATATATATATATATATATCTCATCACAAACCTACACAATAAATAGAGGAAAGAAGAATATATTAGTATGCATAGATACACTCACTAGATATGCAAAGCTGATACCTATAATAGGGAAAGGTGCTAAAGAACGTGCAGCTGCTCGTTTTGACAAGACATTTTGTAGGCATTCTGCACCACGGCTTACAGTTTCGGACAATGGATCAGAGTTCAGCAATGCAGTGGACCAAGAGTTTTGTGATACATTCAAGGGAGATAGGGTAACCGTGCAACCACATCATCTAGCTAATAATAGCTCATTGAAAAGGAATAGCACCAACGTTCTGGACGCCTTGAGGCATGCAGTAGGACAAGATCCTGAGTTCGATGTTAATTTGCCTGCCGCCCAACTGTCAGTGAATGCCAGATGATATATTAGCATTCAAGCAACACCTATAAAAGCTTTAATTATGGGATATGCACCGAGACTATCATATGAATGGCTAAAGCACCCAATCCAACCTAGCTACTGTGAAGAGACTTCAAAGTAATACATAAACAGTTGTATAAGAACCGTGAAGAAGCCCAGACAGTTATAGCAGACAAGTATCAAGAAGGAATAAAACCAACAGATTATAAGACTAGGGATGAAGCACAGATAAAAAGGGAAGTTAAAAGTGGAATAAACTTAAAAGTGGAATAAACTACAAGTTACCCACCAAATGAACAGGACCATTCAAAACCGTAGCGAGAATAAAGAGAATGGAATCACCTGGCTCCTTCTACAGATGCAGAGTCGTTAGAAAATTTCTGGGTACATTAAGACACAGTTAAAAGAAACAAACAATTTGGGAAAACAGATGAGACCGAAGAAAGAGACGCATAATCCCTTATTTTAATATTGAAGAGGTCTATAAGTATTACTTTTTCATCTATTTTCCTCCTTGTGTTGCAAATCATACTTTAATATCGGATACTGAACCCACAAAACACCTTATGCAAGAGGCCACTCGCATGCATTTTGAAGTAGTAAAAAAAAGCTTACTAAAATGCACTATACACGTCAATTATACCATTTGTGAAGCAAATCAATTGAACACAATACACAAGTTGAAAGATCTTGCTTATACGCACACTAATACGTAATCAAAATATCCATTCGTGTCAATTTAAGGTGCAGAGCCAGGAAGTCAAAATCACTTATATACTCGTACTGTACAATACGTAATCCTGACAGAAAATCCTTTAGAATAAAACGTGTTATTATCAATTATTCCAACGAATGTAATTTGGAAAAACAGGACGTCATGTTAACTACGACATGGTTATGATGTAAAACTTTTTCGGCCTATACAAAGGAGGAAGAGAAGGAGGAAGACAGAGGAGTAAGGGCAGAAGAAGAGCAGTGATAGACTTGGGCTAGAGAGGTGTGTTGAGGTGCATGATAAAAGTGACTCTCCAAGGGTGGACTAGATTTAGAATGTCATATTCGTCTCTCGCGAGTGAACTAACACAGATTCCGTTCTCATGCCCAAATTTTGGATCTAGTTTATTTTGGACCAAGTTGATTTTAGTCTCGAAGCGTCATTCGCCCCCACTAAACGTGAAGATTATTCACAGAAGGTGGAAACTTATATAGGGGCAATAAAGTAATAACTACATTGTCCAGTGATTAGCCTTTGATGAATATGTCTGTCTTTTTGTAAAGAAGGTAACTGGTTCATTCAGAATTCAGAAACTCAACGCCGGCTGTAGGCTCCTACTACCTTAGATTAATTTCTATCTACAACACATACACAACCTATATATATATATATATATATATATATATATATATATATATATATATATATATATATATATATATATATATATATATAAGAAAGAGTGCAGAGGATGTTTGGTATTGTAGTACATTTTATGCCACAAATCAACAGCAGGAGTTGGCAAAATAAATTTGATTAGTGAAAACATCGATCTTGAGTTTAATTACAGATTTTTCAACAGTAATCAAATGAAATATAACTATACACAAATACACATAATTATACTCAATATCTTTCAGTACAGAGTGCAAATGCGCTCTGTTATGAAATACAAAGGAAAGAATCTCCTCTAATAATTCCCCATAGAACCAATATCCATCACCCTTGTCTTCAGTCCTACAGTTTGCTTCATTCTGTGTACCACGAATTCGGGAATATGACACCCATAAGTATGGAGATGTAGATTTAAGGACGTGCGCACTACATACCTGGAATACTGGAATATATCACAAATACTAGACTTCCGGAATCCTGGTAAATACCATTAGCTGCCATGATCATGCACAAAGTGAGTATCACTCATTTCAACATCAAACCTGAAGCAAAAACATAATGACTACCCCCTCATTACACAAGAGCATATTTGGAAATGACTCTTGTTGCACCCAGAATAAATGTAAGATAAATAATTAAAAGAAAGTCATGTTTTATTTGGCTTCGAAAGAATTTCTAAACTTCTGGGTTCGAGGCAAGAGCAAAACCATATTTACATGACAGACGCACACATAAACTTGGCTCGTTAAAAGTTCCACCTCCCGAATTTTGCACAAGTAACCTCGAGGGTCTCTGCCATTCCAACTTGATGGTTAGATTATGCGTCGCGTTCGAGTATTTGCCCTCAATAAATAAAAGTATAAAAATCCTCGGGAACTCAGAAATACCAAGACCTTCATTGTGCATTTTCTTGTAATATCTGCAATTCTGCCAGTCATTCATCTCCAATTTATGCGTGCTTTTCACACATTAATTTTAATGTGTATGCAGTATACCTCCAATAAAAGAAGACGAGATAAAATGAACTTCTGATTTTGAAAAATATCAATTATGAAATT
>NC_089751.1:45860616-45893116 GCF_040412425.1 Macrobrachium rosenbergii | reverse complement strand
ATGTTTGTAATCAAACTTTGCAGTTGTCTTCGCTTTCAATTTTCTTCTTCCACTTATTTCACCCTTTAAGAAAACCTCTTCCTTTGACCGAAATCCATAGTCTTATGTTTCCCACAGACATAAAAAAAAGTATGCAAAAAGAATATCAATGCTATGAAAATGTCGAAAGCTTCAACTTCAGGGGCCATTATTGTACATTAAAATAATCCGATTAAAGAAGATTTTCTAATGTTGACATTTACCCAATATCAACAATTCGTTTTAAAACATTTCAAGAGATCATTGGGTTGTTTTGAATTTATTTTCTCAGTTAAAACGTTGGGATGATTAGCGAAAATTAATGAGATACTGCTTAATACTACTTATGCAGCCCAAGTATGTATTTTGGCCCACTGACTACAGGTTAATCCAAAGGTTAAACGTGAATATTCTTGAGGACAAAAGACTTTGCTCACGGAAATTAGGCTATTAGGCAAAAATTTTCTGCCAGTTACAAGGAACAAGCAACCAGAAACATTTAACCAACGACTGGGGAAACATCAGAACATTTGTTAAAATGTCATCAAGTTAGAAAATATATTCAAATTATAAGAACTGTATCCTTATTATCTTTTGAATTCGTAGGTTGATAACGAGTGAGAGTGCTATTCGAAACTTGTCCCAATAAAGTTGTGAAAAAATACTGTTCCACGTTTTGGTCTTGGTGACCTTACTACAAGGTACATGGTGCTTCCCTTCTGGTGTATCCACTGAGATGTATATGTATATATATATATATATATATATATATATATATATATATATATATATATATATATATATATATATAAACAATACATATATATATATGTGTGTGTATACATGTACCCATTATATAAAATCAACAGGTAGGCAGCCGCCAGTAGGACGCATCAGCGTGAACGTGGACCAGGGAAACTTACTAAGAATTAGCATAATTCTTTATTTCCAGCATTATGTAATAATCATTTTTATATCAACAGGTAATCTTATATATAAGAAATATAGAAGACAGAATGATTCTTTCTTCTGCGTTCTTATATAATATTATATGATGATGCAATAATATTATTACGAAACGTTGGCAATAAAGAATTGTATATAATATATATAAATAATATATATATATTATAATATAGTTAATATATATATATATATGATATATATATATATATATATATATATATATATATATATATATATATATATATATATATATATATATATATATATATATATATGCACACATATGTATATGTATGTTTATATACATCCATACATATACATACATACATACATACATACATACATACATACATACATACATACATACATACATACATACATATATATATATATATATATATATATATATATATATATATATATATATATATATATATATATATATATATATTATATAAATGGTTTTCAGTCAGTGCTCTAACATTGATCCAATTTTGCCACATACACATACACACACATACGCAAGCACATGTATATTTGTCTATCCTTTACCTATAACCAGAAAGCCCGACATAGATCCAGGATCTGTTCGCGAAATTTTATTTTAGAAAAATCATGAATTCCTTATGCAGACGATCTAAAACATGATGTATGCGTATGCAAACTAATTCTTAAGAGCTAAAATAGATCCTTTAACAAAATATATAATAAAACTAATGATATAACGTCTTTATTTTTGAAGTGCCTCAGGTAAAATAGCTCATGCAAATTGAAACATACCATATACAATGCGAACAAAAATAAATTATCTCAGGTATGGCAAACACACTTTGAAATAAAATTTTTCTCTTTAAAAGATACACACAAAAACTGATTATAAACAGCAAAAGTAATGAAATAAAGTAATTTGGACGTACTAAAAAAATTAAAAAAATATCTTGAAAATAAATGACCTACTAATTTTGTTCGTGTTTCTCCGTTTATGTAAATAAACGCTCGATATTAAAGAATTTATTTTGCAATGACTTTGCTCATCCTCCGAAGTTCTCCTCGTTATTTGATCTTCGCTTTCAAAAAAATATGAGCTTTCTAACCAATAATAACAGGAGGTATTGGCTGAAAGTCGAAAGGAAAGAAAAGAAAAGAGTAATAATTCTACCAAATGTTCAATTTAGCGTAAGATAAGGATAACAATTTCGAAACTCTGCAGCTACAGTTACAGAAATATACTTGAGCAACGGGGTTTGCACATCGGTTTTTTTTATGCACCAGTTTCCAAGCAAAACATTGAGTAGAATCCGATATCCGCTCTCTTAGGAAATCCGGTTGCACTCTCCTTTGGGAAACGCAATGGGAAGAAACACTTTTATGACAAAAGCGGATGCTGCTATTTACTCACCTCTCTCTCTCTCTCTCTTTCATAAAACTATTCATGTCCCATAATATCGCTTTGGATATACGTTCCGAAAACATCGTTTTATGTTTTTTTTTTTTATTCTACAAAATTTACCTAGGATATGCAGTAACTGTTACATGTACATGCATCAAGGCGTTGCCTCGTGAAGTGTGTGTGTGTGTGTGTGTAGCTATATAAGGTAAGAAAAAAAAAGCACACATAAATGTGAAAAGGTACATACAACTAGAAAAGAGAACCAATGATTCGTAACACTTCCTGTCACATAAACTTAAATATTTTAATATATAGTTCTTCGTTGGCCGCGAGTTCGAATCCCCGACCGGCCAATGAAGAATAAGAGGAATTTATTTCTGGTGATAGAAATTAATTTCTCGCTGTAATGTGGTTCGGATTCCACTATACGCTGTAGGTCCCGTTGCTAGGTAACCAGTTGGCTCTTAGCCACGTAAAATAAATCTCATCCTCAGGGCCAGCCCTAGGGGAGCTGTTAATCAGCTCAGTGGTCTGGTTAAACTAAGATATACTTAACTTTAACTTCCATTAGAATATGTTTTATATTTGCGTGTCTCAGTCACTGAATAAGAATTTCTAAGCAAAAAAAAAAAAAAAAAGAAATGGCATGTCTTGCCATAATGTATTTCCATTTAACCCTTTGCATATATGAGAACGATGGAAATCCAAAACCGGAAACGCTAATATCACCATGAATATACCTTGGAAATATTAGAAAAATTGTGTGATAAGTTGATTTTCCTAAGTTTATTGTTATGCCCTTGTCCATCACTACTAGACCTTCAAAATGTTGCCATGAAAGTCATTTTATAGCATCAACAATAACTTTTTTTTCTCATTTAAAACATGTAATTGTTGTTCATATCATTAGCCTGAAATGTTCAGTCAGAACTGCATACTTCGCTCAATATATTCTTCCCTAAAACAACGATTTCTATCATATATTACCTAGTAATACTGTAGACAGAATAATAATTATAGACATTATGCAATATTCTTAATTTGGCTTTATTTCCAAAGTATTCTCATCTTATCCAAAATCCATATATCGCGGTTAATGCATTAATGTAACTCACTTTTCTTTTCACGATAACTGAATAGAGCGATAATATATCAATCAATTTACAGTTTTCGTCATTTCAAATTGATATCAGTAGCAAACCAAACTGGCGAAAGAATATTTTTACCGTGACTGCAGACTGCAGAAAGTTCTTATCACTCCTGAAGGTTTTTGTTTCCAAATGCCTCAGGAAATGCATCGTTGTCAAAAACTCTCTCTTTTGTGGCCGATGATAAAGTTATTCCTATTGAATTTTACTTTCTGTTTATCTACAACTTGTCCTGTATTTAGCAAGCTGGTCTTATTTATTTTGGTTGTAATTTTTTTGGTAGGGGAATGGCCAGTAGGAGAGCTTTTAAACTAAAGACAATTCATTTCTGTGAAAGGAAAAGCTATGCATTCATATAATTAACATCATGAACAGAATTATAGACCAACAATGACATAATGAAGGTTTATCTTAACTAATGCTTCCTAAAAAAATTATCACAAGGAAACGCCCCAGATGTTTTTTTTTACAAATTTATATTTACTGGGATTACATGATTATGAGCTTCTCCAAAACACTAATGTGTCACATACAGGTACTGTCATTCCAAAATTTCTTATCAATATGTTAATAAAGAATATGTGTCTAACGGTTCATGTTGACTGGCAGAGTATTGTCAGAAATAGCCAGTATTCAATGTGGCTAAATTTATAACATCAATTTGATCTGGTGCTCGTGATTCCAGACTTGAAAGCTAAGTGGTTTCATTACGTAACTTCACGTTTAATTTATCAAATACATTTTCTTTGAAGATCTAAATTTATTTTCTCTAATTCAAACTTATCAAAGGCTTTTACTTGCAAAATATACTTGAAATGATAGCAACCTTGTATTATTACTATAAATTTCCAAATCATAATTCTTTAGAAACCTGGTGTGAATAAGGCCTACCCTTATTGAATGCACTTTGAAACACGTTTGACTCCCTTTTCTGCTGCCATAAATTGATCATTTGCAGAATGAAAAACGTAAAAAATACAGCATTTAAACATTACATAATTTTTTTTTTTTTGGGGTATTTTCATTCCTTCTTCACAGAGAACTGAATGAATGCAAAGGAATGTATCACCTATTTAGATGTGACAGATCATCTCTCGGAAGGTATGCCTTCTGCTCCAGTGATTTAAAAGCTTCGCATGAAAGGATTATCTTATACAGCAGGAGCAGCTCGTATTGATCCTTTTCTCTGATGGCAAGTCCACTGTTCGCCTACTCCAGCATAATGAAAGGTTTAATGTCGTTACTTTTGTAAACTAAGCTTCTAGTTGACGTTCACGGCTTGTTCATTATCACGATATTACAGTGCAACTTTCCTAGGCTTGGAAACTTTTTTTTTTTTTATTAATCTTAGCAGTTTCTCACCCTTGTTACAAATCACAATTTTTACATTCAACTACACATACAACTAAAATTAATTTTTTAAACAAGTGAAGAGAAGACCAGTCTAAATTTGAGGTAGAAAAGTTAGCTGAATAATCTCATTGTACAGATCAGGAATCTCCAAAGTGGTTGACATCGACCCCTTAGGTTGACAGGACTATCCAAGGTCTTACTAAATGCCTAGGGATCAAAAGGAGGGTCAATAAACACGGAGTCAACTATGAATTGTTTGGATCAAACTCCGAATTTTGCATAAATAATAGTACAATAAATATAAATGAAAACTTATTGACGCATGGTTTTATGATAAGTTCGATTTTAAGCTATATATATTACAATGGCTGCAAGAGCTTTTATCCGAATGCTGCAAAATCTCCTACATGAAATAACTGGTTCTCGAGGATTAAAAGAATAAACTGTTAAGTTCAAGAATAAAAGCAACTCATCATATCAGTCTTAATTGATGTTTTGTTATGGGAGCCGTCACGCGATTGAAAGTGTATCGTTTTACCGGTCTGTCATCACCTGTCACTGTAATAAATGACGTGTTGCAAGGGAGTTGATATCCACATACAGAGAGTATTGTTGCATTTATGTTTACATGTACGTTCAACGGAAGATACAGTAGTATACAAGCCTAGGGAAAAATCATATCATCAAACTCAGCATATCAGCCCAATTTCTGATTTGTTATCTATTGTATACTGTTTATCAAAACATGATAATAACATAAAATAACATAATTCATCACCTGGAATCATTAGACGGTGTAGTGCTGTTCTGGACGTTTTCATACAAATATTATTTCAAGTATGTGATGAACGTTTTTTAATCGCCATTAGGGTTGTATTCCTAGCTCTGTATCATGAGTGGCTATAGATACACTACTCATGATTAGCATCACTAGCCTAACCCAGGCTGTGTATCACAGCAAGGTAATTTTCCATCCAATGCCACCAACTCAGACCAGAGACAATCAGTGTGTTTACAGCAACCATAGATATAACAGGGGTTAGTGAGTTGATAACTCCGGATTTACTGTACAAATTTCTCAATTCCCAGTAAGCATAATGGCCGCAGCTGATGCTAAGAAGGAGAAGTACAGACAATATTCCCAAATGTTTTTAAAATTTGGATTCATACCTTCATTTACTAATGCAATTACGCGCCCGTTATGTGAAGATTTCAATAATGATGCCATAAAGCTTGCAAAAACGAAAAGACCTCAATGAAAGGGTTCACTCTGATAAGAAAAGATAGCTTCTTGACTTTTTAAGGCATAGGGAGAAAAGGCAAGTGTTCCCATTAGGAATATTAGTGTAGTGGCTTCCAACGGTCCACCAGCAGCGGTTGGCAATTACGGATTTCCTGCCTTATTCAAGGAAAAGGTTCTTGATATACGCACCGTTCATTTTGTATTACAGACACCATCTTGTAGACAAGCATTTCGATGATGAATGGCATGCTGCCTAAAAGTGTGTATCAGGTCAGTCGATAATATTAAAGAACACCCTCTGAATAATGCCTCGAAATTGTAAGGTTCTGGGGGAAAAATTAAAGTTGACCAGACCAGTAAGGTGGTTGTTAAGGCTTGTTGCCTTGTGTGACTTACTTGTGGAATTTCGCGTTATTTTATCATTAATTCAACTGATATTAATGGTGAATATGTTGACGAAGGTTAATTATTTTCTCTTTTGCCCTCTTGTCGTATTTTACATTGCTTGTACTGTACATTTCCACATCACCCAGATCGCAAACTGAGTCGTCAATGTGAGACCATCATTATCACATCTTAAGAGTTTTTATTTGAATTTCAATTGAGAATTCGTTTTCTCTGTCTTTTCAACAACTCCGTGTTACCTTTAGAACAGTTGGGAGCAGTGCTAAATCCCTTGCTGGATTTTGTGCCGCATCATCAGCTCCGGAGGAAATAACCGAACCAAATATCAATTGAGTCACAGGGGAAAGCAGCGTCGGTATTACATCTTCCTTCGTCAGTTTTGCCCTCAGAAAGCTTTCTTTATTCCACGGCGTTATCACTAGATACCAGGTCTTTGTTATTTGGTGAAACTACAACGGGAATACTGTCCGTGGAAAATATGTATCTTCGGATGTTGTTCCAGATGTTGCAATGAGAGGTACCACATCATTAGGCTCAGTAGTTCGTTGTTTTTGACGCTACTACCTCATCCAGTTCGCCAACATATATACATACACATGGAATATAGACCAAAGGCCAAGCGCTGCGACCTATAAGGTCATTCAGCGCTGAAAGGAAAATTGAAAGCAATAGGTTACAAAGGTGAAACAGGAGGAAAACCACGCGGCTGCATTATAAAACAATTGTTAAAAGATGGTGGAAAGTAAGATGGAAAAAGGAATATGACAGGAGGTACAGTAAAAGGAACAGAAGGGGTTGCAGCTAGGGGCCGAAGAGAAGCTGCAAAGAACCTTAAGTAATAACTACAGTGCACCGCGCGTGAGGTGCATCGACGGCGCTACTCCCTTACGGGGAGCTTTACCAAAATGGCCTATGGCTTCATTTTTAGATGCCAAATCAATTTGTTCAGGTGCATTTCCAGTACTGGGCGGTTAATCATAAGATCAAGTGAATAAGAAACCTCCATACGCGTTTCAGGACGAGTATGCTCCTTTGGTTGATCGTTGAATACAACTGAGTCATTTCTACATTTGCAAGTTGAACAATATAGGAGCATTATACTGCATACACTCACAAGTCTGAGTGTCCACTGGCTCATGGTGGTATGCTGGGGTTTCAGTTCCTTTATGATGGCCTAATAAAAGAGGGAAACCCGTACACATTTATTCTTTGTGACTTGAACTTCACATGCATTGACAAAATAGCTGGTTTGCCCACAAAGCCTGCATGCTTTCGTCTGACCTTTATAATTTAAGTAAATGTAAAACCTCACACATTCAGCATACAAGAAAGACGTAATTTGCCGATTAATATCCACTGAAAATATTCTGCATCCTCCATGACTCTGAGTGTTCTTCATAAAACTCCTTCTGCCTTGTCTCGAAAGATTGTCTTTGATCATTTCAAACGGTATATCTCGTACCGTGACGTATGGCCTGCAGGTGTAGTAATATTCACCTCGTATTTTCGCGTCGTCTCTTACGCATATTTCTTTGCCACAACACTTCACAAATATCTTCATATTCACTCTTGTGCATAAATAAGTAATCAGTCTGTTTTCCATAATTAAACAATGCCCCGAATTTCATCATCCTCTTTTCCTAAGTTATCATAAATAACAACCGCTGAATCTTTTTAACCTCAGCTCAACCATGATGATAGTCACATGAAACGGGAAGTCATTGTCTTAAGATTTCATTGGAAACTTCCGTCAACACTGCGCACGCCAACCTTACCCGCGAACGTTTTCAACCGAAAAGCCCTGACCGTGGCCCAAGTTATATGATTTTCCCGGCCGGGAAACTGGAGCAATGAGTCCCGAGTTCTTTTATATAAATAAATGCGAAGTCTACATTATCTCTGCATAAAGCAGAACGACAGAATCGTCGGGACCTATTCACACATCTGTAGGTACACGGCCTATTCACACATCTGTGGGTACATGGCCTATTCACACATCCGTGGGTACATGGCCTATTCACACATCCGTGGGTACACGGCCTATTCACACATCTGTGGGTACACGGCCTATTCACACATCTGTGGGTACATGGCCTATTCACACATCCGTGGGTACACGGCCTATTCACACATCTGTGGGTACACGGCCTATTCTCACACGTCTGTGGGTACACGGCCTATTCACACATCTGTGGGTACATGGCCTATTCACACATCCGTGGGTACACGGCCTATTCACACATCTGTGGGTACATGGCCTATTCACACATCCGTGGGTACACGGCCTATTCACACATCTGTGGGTACACGGCCTATTCACACATCTGTGGGTACATGGCCTATTCACACGTCTGTGGGTACACGGCCTATTCACACATCTGTGGGTACATGGCCCATTCACACATCCGTGGGTACACGGCCTATTCACACATCTGTGGGTACATGGCCTATTCACACATCCGTGGGTACACGGCCTATTCACACATCCGTGGGTACACGGCCTATTCACACATCTGTGGGTACATGGCCTATTCACACATCTGTGGGTACACGGCCTATTCACACATCTGTAGGAACACGGCCTATTCACACATCTGTGGGTACATGGCCTATTCACACATCCGTGGGTACATGGCCTACTCACACATCTGTGGGTACATGGCCTATTCACACATCCGTGGGTACACGGCCTATTCACACATCTGTGGGTACACGGCCTATTCACACATCTGTGGGTACACGGCCTATTCACACATCTGTGGGTACATGGCCTATTCACACATCCGTGGGTACATGGCCTATTCACACATCTGTGGGTACATGGCCTATTCACACATCCGTGGGTACACGGCCTATTCACACATCTGTGGGTACACGGCCTATTCACACATCCGTGGGTACACGGCCTATTCACACATCCGTGGGTACACGGCCTATTCACACACCCGTGGGTACATGGCCTATTCACACATCCGTGGGTACACGGCCTATTCACACATCCGTGGGTACATGGCCTATTCACACATCCGTGGGTACATGGCCTATTCACACATCCGTGGGTACATGGCCTATTCACACATCCGTGGGTACATGGCCTATTCACACATCCGTGGGTACATGGCCTATTCACACATCTGTGGGTACATGGCCTATTCACACATCTGTGGGTACATGGCCTATTCACACATCTGTGGGTACGCCCAAAAAGCCTTTACGTGTTCTAAAAGTCGTACAAAACCTGTTTTCTTCAGAGATATCGCAAAACCACCAGTCAGCAAGGCTTCTTCCCAATCAGAACCTCCTCAGTCATCGCAAGAAACAAGCTCGCCGGTATCCTCAAGGACAAGCAGTTCCCCCTCCCCCTGACCCATCCCAATAATGTTAGCAATGCATTATTGTCCTGTTTGAGATTCCACTATGCTACACGTAGAACCACGGCCTTCTTTACACCGAGACGGGCCGTTAGAATTCGACACAGCAGTCAACAAGTCAACCATGAATTCGCTAGCGTCATCCAAGCGCAACCCAAATTCTTTGGGCTCGTCTGCTTTTAGGATTATGCTAAGGTTCATCTTAGTGAAACATTAGACCTAATCCATTAATAGAACAAGTAGTACGAGGGTTTCCAACAAGTCTTTTGGACAGATCATTCACAGTATATCATCAGATGAAAAGTATGCATTTAGAAAAACTAGAGAAGAATGAACAAAGCTATCCAAATATGAGCCTGATTATTTTTTTTATAGTGATATATACGTAAAAATTAGTTAATTAACTAATTATATGAATAAATTAGAAAATTAAAGGAAAGAGCCTTTGAGTTTATTGGTTATTGAACTAAATGGTCAAAATACTAGGACCCGCCTCGGCCTAATGACACCCATGACACTAAAGTTACAAACAGAGGAACATATTCCGGTCACTTAAGGACAACAAGGAAGAAATGATTACTGTCAAGCTCCCAAAACACTCTTCCTTCACATTAAGCAAACGGCTGATGTTACTAAACGCGTTGTCTTTTGTTTGGCACGTAGAAATTGGCAGTAGTAGTTTCTTACCCACGAACTTTCTGACTCGCTGGTAAACTTTCAGTTGCCATTATACTGGAAATGTCTGTGCATCGTTGTTTGATATTTATCAGGCAGTTTTACTTTATGGTTACGTCAACGCTATGGTCTAACGATTCTCTACCGGCGCTCCCCTGGTTATTACCAGTATTTCAAAATTTTGTTTAAACCGTTATCACCAATTAACAAAGTCTTTCTATACTGAGCTTTAAAAATGTTCTCATTTCTTAAACGAAAACTGTATCGGAAGGTCCTCGAATAATATAATTTTATTCTGTTCTTCAGCTTAATTGCTGTTCTGTATTTCTACAAAATGATGTTACCTTTACGTTCATTATTTTTTTGTGAAATATAAATCCAGATTAGGATTAAAAGAGAGAGAGAGAGAGAGAGAGAGAGAGAGAGAGAGAGAGAGAGAGATGATTAGAAGGCGGAGTGAGAATGTTTAGATGGCAGAGACCTGAAACGCTGGAAGACCTCGACAGACGTCGATTCTGTCCCCGGTATCGGGATGACCTAGTTCTCTGACAACTTTAAGAAGCATAAATCGTTCTTCCAAGCCCTTCATGCACTCTCATTCTCTCGAAAGCCTTTAGGAGAATTTGGGCAGAATTTTAAGCTGCGTCGGTATCGGGGATAGTTTATCACGGTATTAGTTCGTTAACGTAAGTATTGTTCAATTCTTTATACTTTCTGATAAAATAAATATCTGAACAGATGGATTTTGCGCATCTTTTTTTACTTATGGCCTAGACGTAATTTATCACATCTGTTTTGTAAATTGAATACATAATGCTGCAATTCCTGTTAAGAGAGATTTTATAACGTGAGAGTTTTTTACCATTATAAACTTATTTCCACAGAAAAGGGCAGCGACAGGGCTTATAGTAATGCATGATCATTCCCTGCTTCTTATGCTGTCATACTTTCGAGTGTGTTACCATGTATTCTATATGTATATGTTTCCTGTGTGCGGTTGGGTATGTATGCATGTACAGTCTAAAAGAGAGAAGTACCAGCTAACCAAACGATACGTTGAAATATACATTAATCTTTACAGTAACAACAAATTCCTTCAGAATTAACTGTAGATTAATTTTACAATTTACAATTAAGCAATTTACATCCTGGATAATATAATTTTTGGTCGTAATCGCTCTGAGGAAAAGAAAATTTAAAATTTTATTTCGTAAAGCTTTTGCAATGAAATTAGCCAAAGATGTTTTGTTTTCGATATATGCACTTTATTTTATGCTTTTACCGTTCACATTGTCACAGTATATTTGCTATTTTCGGGTGCGTTTAAGCTGTTTTTGTATAGTTAACATTTTCGTTTTTTCTCTCTTGTACTAATAAAAAAAATGCCCTGTCAGTTAGGAAGGATGTCGCAGTAGACTTTGTGTCAATGATTTGCCCTTTTACATCCAGTTTTACAAACTGGATAAGTATATTCTCGTACGAGATTCAAATAGGATCATTCCTTTTGTTGTGCAAGTATTCTGATAATGTATCCAGTGTTATTGGACCTGTGTAATTTACAAATCATCCAGATAACTGCTATCGTGCTCAATAGCGGATCCAGAAAAATTTCATAGGGCGCACCAATTTTCATATATATATATATATATATATATATATATATATATATATATATATATATATATATATATATATATATTATATATATATATATTATATATATATATATATATATATATATATATATATATATATATATATATACTGCATATACATGAAATATTTCTGTCGAATCATAGTATAATATATTTTCTTTACCATATCATTCAGTATTTAAGTAGAAAATATGAAATGGATAGCAATCGCCTGTTCTATAAGGAAATACCGAATCCGTTATTATCATCATTAAGATTATTTTGTTATTATAATTATTTTTTTTTTCTCAAAATTTTATTATTTCAATAATAGATATTTTTTTCCATTTTTATATTTCTTATTTATGTTATTATTATCTAAATCTTCAATGTTATTATTTTGTCACTGTTCATTGGGGGGAGGGGGGTGTTGGCACGTACCCAGGTGGAAACCCGCCCCCACCCACCCGGGATCCGCTAGGGTGTTATCCTTACCTACTTCTGTTGTGTCAGTTGTGGCTGCTCAACTGATTTGGGTAGAGTTAAACGTAACTCAACGATACTCATTGAAAAGCCGATACCGATACAGATAACAATACTCACTGAAAAGCTGATACCGATACCGATACCGATACCCATACCGATACTCACTGAAAAGCCGATACCGATCCTGATACTGATACCGATGCTCATTGAAAAGCTGATACCGATACCGATACCCATACCAATACTCACTGAAAAGCCGATACCGATCCTGATACTGATATCGATACTCATTGAAAAGCTGATACCGATACCCATACCCATACCGATACTCACTGAAAAGCCGATACCCCTCCTGGTACCGATACCGATACTCATTGAAAAGCTGATACCAATACCGATACCAACACTCACTGAAAAGCTGATACTGATACCATTACCCATACCGATACTCACTGAAAAGCTGATACCGATACCGATACTGATAATCACTAAAAAGCTGATACCAATACCAATACCAATACCGATACTCATTGAAAATCCGATACTGATACCGTTACCCATACCGATACTCATTGAAAAACCAATACCGATACTCATTGAAAAGCTGATACCGACACTGATACTGATATTTAATGAAAAGCCGATGCCAGTGCCGTTACCCATACTGATACTCATTGAAAAGCTGATACCGATACCGATACCCATACCGATACTCATTGAAAAGCTGATACCGATACCCATACCCATATGGATACTCATTGAAAAGCTGATACTGATACCAATGTCGACACCGATACTCACTGACAAGCCGATACTGATACCGTTACCAGTACTAATACTCACTGAAAAGCCGATACCGATACTCATTGAAAAGCCAATACCGATACTCATTGAAAAGCTGATACCAATACCGATACCAATGCTGATACCAATACTTATTGAAAAGCCGATACCGATACCAATACCAATGCCGATACCAATACTCACTGAAAAGCCAATACCCATACCGATATTCATTGAAAAGCCAATACCGATACTCACTGAAAAGCCTATACCGATACTGATACCAATGTCGATACCGATACTCATTGAAAAAGCCGATACTGATACCGATACTCATTGAAAAGCTGACACCGATACCAATACTCATTGAAATGCTGATACTGATACCGATACCAATGCCGATGCTGATACTCACTGAAAAGCTGATACCGATACCAATACCAATGCTGATACCGATACTCACTGAAAAGCCAATAACCATACTGATACTCATGGAAAAGTCGATACCGATACTGATACTCACTGAAAAGCCAGTACGAATACCGATACCAATGCCAATACTGATACTCATTGAAAAGCCGATACTGATACTCATTGAAAAGCCAATACTGATACCGATACCAATACTGATACTCATTGAAAAGCCGATGCCGATAACAATACTCATTGAAAAGCCGACACAAATACCGATACAAATACTGATACCGATACTCACTGAAAAGCAGATACCAATACCAATACCAATACCGATGCTTTTGAGCAGATATCAATACCAATACCGATACTTTTCAGCAAGCTCTTTCTGGATATTCCCACTGCCTCTGTCTATCAGACTTCTGC
This sequence comes from Macrobrachium rosenbergii, assembly GCF_040412425.1. Lineage (NCBI taxonomy): Eukaryota > Metazoa > Arthropoda > Malacostraca > Decapoda > Palaemonidae > Macrobrachium > Macrobrachium rosenbergii. Next base: position 45,878,804 of record NC_089751.1, on the reverse strand, counting down.
TCTCTTGCCGTGCGGATTGTTTTCTAGATTTTTGCTCTCTCGCTGTGCGGATTGTTTTCTTGATTTCTGCTCTCTCGCTGTGCGGATTGTTTTCTAGATTTCTGCTCTCTCGCTGTGTGGATTGTTTTCTAGATCTCTGCTTTCTCGCTGTGCGGATTGTTTTCTAGATTTCTGCTCTCTCGCTGTGCGGATTGTTTTCTAGATTTCTGCTCTCTCGCTGTGCGGATTGTTTTCTAAACTTCTGCTCTCTCGCTGTGTGGATTGTTTTCTAGATTTCTGCTCTCTCACTGTGCGGATTGTTTTCTAGATTTCTGCTCTCTCGCTGTGTGGATTGTTTTCTAGATTTCTGCTCTCTCACTGTGCGGATTGTTTTCTAGATTTCTGCTCTCTCGCTGTGTGGATTGTTTTCTAGATTTCTGCTCTCTCACTGTACGGATTGTTTTCTAGATTTCTGCTCTCTTGCTGTGCAGATTGTTTTCTAGATTTCTGCTCTCTTGCTGTGCAGATTTTCTACAATGTGGCATTATTACTATATGAATTCTAAACATTAGGACAGTTAGTGTTTGGAGGTTGAAAAGTTATTATCTCTATCAAATAGAAAATGACCATTTTTAAGTAATGAATATGCTTCAAGTTCAGTGCAGTAAAGTCACGCTCCTAACATAATTTTCCTAACAGCAGATCAATTACATATTTATCAACAGTGTTTGATTTAGGATCTTTTTCATTACATACATAACATAATGCCTTTCAAATAGGAAAATAAAAGAGCTTTGTTGCAAACAGCACTGAGTCCTAAGATGGCAAGTGTTGTTTTTCTGTCTACTTTAGCTATATAGATTACAGAATATCAACAGTTGTGAAAGCTGATCTAGAAGTTAGAAATTACTGAACATACTGTTATGAGAATTTTATTCTAAGTATATGTACTGTATATGCATATGTACAGTATATATAGACATATAAATACATACACACACACACATATATATACAATATATATATATATTATATAGTATATGGTACCTTCCTGTTAGTGCAAAACTATAGTCACTGTGAATATAATAGATTATATAATTGCTTATTTTGTTCAGCTTTCTTGTGATTGAAATTTAAAATTATTGCATTTTCTGAAGTTAGGTACAAAAGTATCGGCCCATTTTTTACCGATACCGAGTACCGATACCTAAAAAATTAGCCGATACCACCGATACCGATACTCGTACCGATACTCTAGCATACTGTTTTCTTGCTCTTCTGGTGAAACTCATGAGCTGAAAATTAAAATTGAAAAGAGTTGATACATTTTTTGTGGTTACCTCCTTTATATTTAGAAGGTTCGGTTTATGGAAAAATAATGAAAACTCTTTAAATTTTAGGAAACCTAAAATAACCAGCTTCAGCCTAATTGTTTTTAACTATTTGTTAAACAACTGTTTTACAAATACGCGAATCATCAGTTTACCTTTAAAATAATGGCAATGGACGTAGATAGATTATGCAAATGACTCTCTTATTTCAAAAGTAAGACAGTGAAAAATTGAAGCCCAGAGACATTTTAAAAGAGTAATGACTGAAACAGATTGAACACAAGTTCTTAATCGTAATCTTGTTTTTCTTACTTAATATTGCTGTTTTTGGGTAAGGAGATGCGCACGTTTGGTTTATTATCAGTAATGGTTTCACATAACACGATATAAGTAAAGTATCGGGGCTCGGTATCCCGATACTGTTTCCATTACTTGGTTATTGGAGAGTAGTCCATACTCCATTAGGGGATAATTTGGCCCTCAATTTTGCATCGGATTTTCCTTGGTGAATCAATAAGACAATATACCGAGTTCTTGAACGAGACTTACGATTTTTTTTCGAAATATCTCAGATTTAGACTAACAGACACAATACAGTATATATTTTTTTTAATTTTAAAGTCCTTTGCTCTTTACCAAATATCTTTATAATTAGTTTCAGCTGACTAAGATCGAGTTCACTTTTAGTTGTTTTGATTACAGATCTGAATACTTTGAGCTCCGTTGTTGTTTAAGCTTCATGTCAGTCAGCAAATCAAGCATATGACATTTGTTGTTACATCTGAATAAAATGTTTAAAAGCTAAGCTTATAAAAAAATAGATCGACTAAACATCAACACAGAAAGACTCATGCTTAATTAAGATCAGTTTGTTTTCATGGTTGGCCATCACAGCATTAGTAGCTAATTTGCCTTTTCCTGAACTGTAAAAATATTTCCGCGGTAGATTCGTTTGTGTATGCATTTAGGCGCATTTTTATAGCAAATCAAATCATAGGAAGGGAAACCAACCAAATTTGCAGCAGTCGTAGGATAACAGAACCTAACTGTAATCCTTCCTCACCGATGTAACAAGAGGTTGAAATTTGTGGTTTTTTATGACGCTCAGCAGAAAAATGAAAATGAGAGATATAATGAAGAGATTTTTCGCTTTACATTTCAATCACGATAACAATGTTAAAAACGTGGAACTCTTCTAAAAACTCTGTTGTAAAATACGCGATTACTGGTTTATTTTCATATATGTTTGTTAGCAAGAACCTTTTATCAACATGATAAAACACATCGGACTTAAAAAATAATATGGGTAGTATAGTGCTTCAGTCACACTAATTGAAATCAAGGTGTTTTATATATTCTTTCGGGTGAGGATGAATGCTAATGCTTTCCGCTCAGGCTACAAAGGATTCCTGAAAGCAACGGTGAAATAACAATTAAAACATTATATACCTTCCAAAAAACTTTAATGGAAAAGTTACCAGTCCTTTTGCAATGATGTTACAGGGATCACACAGAATATCAAACAATTTTTATACATATATGGTGGAGTGTAAGCAAAACAAAATTTTGTTAGTTATCGTGCAATTTTTTACTTTCTCTCTCTCTCTCTCTCTCTCTCTCTCTCTCTCTCTATTCTCTCTCTCTCTCTCAAGTTTCTCTTCTCTCTAAGAACATCCATTGTAAGAACAATTTAAAATTTTAGACATTATATGAAAAATATATATATATATATATATATATAGTTTTATTTTATAAATATATATTTGTTATATATATATATATATTATATATATATATATGTATGATGGACATCAGAACCTAGCGCTCTCGTATATTTAACATACACTTCTTCATGGTACAGTACAAATCAAAGAAAGACTGGCTCTTATATTTTGTGCATTTATGGGATCCTTGTAACGGTATGGTATAGTACTAGCCATTGTGTATATATATATATATATATATATATATATATATATATATATATATATATATATATATATCCATATATATATATATATATATTGTATATGAGTAGAAAGTGTTCAGTACCTGTTGTTATTACACAACCAATCATAGAATTAAAAAACTTACCTCACTTTAGCCAGATACCTGAACTCTCATAACAATAAAATTACGACTGGGTACCCTAAAGGCAACAGCAATCCCTTAAAAACTTACTAATCATGTGGGAAATCAGACTAAGTTTATCAAAACAAGTGTGAGGTATCAATATTTGAACAAGAAATATACTAGAGTAAAAGGGCATCACTCCATCAAACAACTTTAACTGTTTCCCTGGTCTTAATTCACTTCAGCAAAACTAATGAACAAAACATGTTTATCCCTATGCCTCTGGTGGTCAGTAAATGAAACACTGTTGTAAGAACTTTAAATACAAAAAATTATTTTTAAATTCAAAATTTACAATCAGAGTTCATAATCTGAAAAAATTTACTATTACTTGAAAACACAAAATTTATTTAATTCCGGAGTTAAATTACAAAGGTTCATTAATCAAGAAATTTATTCAGAAATACTTAAGATTTGAAAAGAAAATCTAAGTAAATAGAAATGAAATAAATTATGCAATGTGAAATTTGTTAAGAAATACTTAAAATGCTAAGTAAATAAATGTTAAATACCACTACATAAAATGTGAAAAATTAAGAGATTGCAAATGTATGAAATATGGCAAAGTGTTAAATTCACAAAGAACTAAACAAATATTTCAAAAAGAATCAAATAATTCAAATGACATTAAGAACACACTATTTCACAAAACATAAAACATGAAATGGAGTGTAGATTTACTACAGCAAAAATCCCTTAATATATCGAGCTTATTATACCATGGTAATAATAAGTAAAAGTCACTTTACCTTAAACAAGCTTGTGAAAACTTTCACAAAATCACCCTAAATGCAGCTGCTCGAGATTCACAAAACACACTTTTCTGAAAGGCACTGTTACCAATATATACACTTTTTACTAACGTTATCAGATCTCAAAAGCTAAGATTAATATCAATGTCCACATAAATATTTTACATTAATAACTTCCCTCTTTTGAAGAGAGAGAGAGAGAGAGAGAGAGAGAGAGAGAGAGAGAGAGAGAGAGAGAGAGAGAGAGAGAGAGAGAACCAACGAAAGGTCTCTGAAATCAGAATGAGCAAATTTTTAGGATTCCAGCTAGAGGTAAGACCCCTATAGAATTACATCATTATATTTTGGGAGCGAGATACAAGAGAAAATTCTAGGAAAGGAAAATAACATCACTTCCTGATGAAAACATCTTGGGGCCAAAACTAATGCATTAAAACAATATGTGATCAGAGCAATGTAATCTTAAACATGACGCAATTGTCATGTGCTTATACGCCTATAAATCTAAAAAAAACAAAAAACGTATATCACTCAAACAGAAAATCATATTGAACAAAGCTTTTAACGAAAACTCAACACAATTGATACAATACACACGTGGCTAATCATGATTAGCATCTTTATAAATAAGACGAAGACCCAAAATTGGTTTTCAGAACAGAGCAGCCTATTGTTATCTTGACCTGCCAACATCTTATCTTTTGCAATGACACTCAAAGCAAAACAAAGCATTCGCTATCACATGTACAGAACACATGTTCCTGGGAGACAAAATGCGTGATTATATATTATGTTATTATCAAGAAACATATTAATTTTAAATTACGTTGTTAAGTTATCTGAATCATTAATATTTGTGAGATCTGACATTGCAAAGACATTCTTACATAACTATTAATAATATACTGAATGACCCACACAACATCTCTTGTACAAAGAAAAATCATACGACAATTATAAAGCATATCATAATACTCAGAAAATCATATTTTATACATCTTACAAGAGAATATCATAAGAATATATATATATATATATATATATATATATATATATATATATATATATATATATATATATATATATATATATATATTAAAGTGAATGTTTGGATGTTTGTTTGTCCACTATAGAAATCTGAACTGCTTGACAGTCCAAGAAAAACTTTTGCACATGGCTTCTATGTCACCCCAGGAAGGTTTATAACTTAAAATCAAAGTCAAGTTTACTTTCATTACAGTAACACACATCATAAAACGACATAATTGGCCTAGGCCTATACTAAATTGTCTGTATCACATGGAAATATTGTTTCAAATTTTCATCGTATAATTCGGACTTATAACGGCCTACAAATAGCGTTGAAGGGTCTAACAGTGAAATGAATAACGTCTATACATAATTTATTCATATGCTGATCAGAGCGTTTGGGATACTTCCCAGGTGAAATACAGCGGCAAACTGTCACGAAATTGATGCTAGAGAGAGAGAGAGAGAGAGAGAGAGAGAGAGACAGACAGACAGACAGACAGTTCATAGGTTGTTATTCAGAGTTTTCCTGGGCATCGCCAGGTTGGTCAGCTAGTATATATATATAAACATTTATACATATACTGTATATATATACATACATACATATGTATATGTGTATATATATATATATATATATATATATATATATATATATATATATATATATATATATATATATATAATGGATAAATCCCCTACGTGGAAAACTTCTACCCAGGCAGCTACTTGATACATCTACGTGGAATGTTCAACAGCAGCGCATACAACTTCCCTATACCTACTGAATCATTCACCTCTGTCTTGCACACCCCTTTGTGTTTCCTGGTTATTCTGGCCTTTCCTATCCTTTACCCCTTTCTCGTTCTAAACCGAGTTATTTATAGGTTTTTCCTCTATTTCCCTCCTACGCTTACGAACTGTACACTGTTTTCACCAATATTCGTCCTCTGTTCTCGTAATACAAAACCATGTCAGTATTCGCTGATCAGTTCTTCCAACCACGACAACTCTTTATTTTATCAGTTCTTCCACCCACGACAACTCTCTAATTTTATCATTTACTGGACAGCAGGATTCTTCGGAACACTATTTTCTTTAATGAGTTTCCTATCGAAAAGACTGAGTTACAGCTAGCTGGTACTCTTACGGGAAATCAGCAGTTCTCGGTACAGTGTTACGTAGTTTGTTACTGGTGATTTCATCGTTTTGTGATTGTTATATATGCATCGTGTTGTCCATCGGTGTTTTGCAAGACGTTGCTATGCTACAGCAAAGCGGGAAGTGGGAGGCAAATGTAAGAACGTTCAGATTCAGAAATATCTTTTCCGGAGGATTGTTACTTAAGTCAGAGAGTCCATGCGTGGTTAACCCGTCTCAGGAATAAATACCGCGGTCAAGGATAACACAGTTTCTGTTGTGATTATAAATGAAACACAACTTCTTAAAACGAATATAACATTACATGTCTTGATTCTGAAATAATCCTTTCGATGGAAATAATCCTTTTGAATGTAACATGCAAAATTCATTGTTTATCAACAACCGATCTACTGTGTACAGTTGTTAACAATAATCAACGTGCATTATAGGTTATTAACAACTTGAAGATTTCTTTTGATTAAGCATACACGTTTGATGGACGCTGAGGTATTTCATTAAAGAATAATGAATGTTGCTGGAGTCAATCAGGTTCCAACTGTGCGAGGCGAAAGCTCCTCGTTGGACGGGTCGGTATAGTTCTCGGCTAGCACTGTGCTGGGCTCGCGTTCGAGTCTCCGACCGGCCAATGAAGAATTAGAGGAATATATTTCTGGTGATAGAAATTCATTTCTCGTTATAATGTGGTTCGGATTCCACAATAAGCTGTAGGTCCCGTTGCTAGGTACCCAATTGGTTCTTAGCCACGTAAAATAAATCTAATCCTTCGGGCCAGCCCTAGGAGAGCTGTTAATCAGCTCAGTGGTCTGATTAAACCATGGTGTACTTTTGAGAGGCGAACAAATTCTCAAACCCATTAACGCTGAGTTGTCCACTAAAACCCCAAATATTTATGTGAGAGTGGAGTTTGAAACCTGCTATATATAGGGATCATGATGTTTGGAAAAGGTGTAATTTAAAAGGACAAACGTCCTTATAATTCTTATTAGTTGTATCTCTCTCTCTCTCTCTCTCTCTCTCTCTCTCTCTCTCTCTCTCTCTCTATATATATATATATATATATATATATATATCAAGGATTGAGGGCAGTGGAAACAGACTGGTACATAAAAACATCTTTATTTTTTGCTGACGTTTCAAGACAACTAGTCTCATTTTCAAGGCTGCCCTCTCAGTATTTTCCCTTTATTCTACAAAAGGTATGTAGATGATACTTTTACCTTGTTTAGATCTCGGTCTGATGCTGAAGCATTCCTCGATTTCGCTAACAGTAGACATCCGAATATAAAATTTAGTATTGAAGTTGAACAGGATAATAAGTTATCCTTTTTAGATGTCTCAGTTTCACGAGAATCAGACTGTTTTAACACGAGTGTTTGGAGGAAACCCACTTTTACTGGTTTAGGATCCAACTTTTATAGTAGCTGCTTTTTTAATTTTAAACTAAATGCTTTGTCTACTCTTTTATATAGAGCCTTCCATTTATCCTCGAACTGGCATGTTTTTAATAAGGAAATACAATTTTTACATTGTTTTTCAACAATTATTTTCCATCAAACTTATTCTTTCAATGCGGAAAATATTAGAGGACAACTTCATGCCAAAGTACAAGATTCCAACTGTTCCCAAACTTGAAATGCCAGTGTTCCATTTGTACATGATAAAACTTTTAGAAAAAGCTTTCTCAAATTATTTCTAGGCATTATCAAAATTAATCTAATTCCAAAGAATCCTTTGAAAATTGGTTCTTTATTTTAAAGACCGTTTAAGCGACCTTATGACGTCTGGGGTATATATAAATATGATTGTCCTCGGTGTTCTCGAGGAACTTACGTGGGTTGCACCCAAAGACTTCTTAAGGTTCGCGCCGATTCTCACAAAGGTGTGAGCTATCGAACGGCAATAAACTAAGTAATCCTGAATTTTCAAATATCAGGAGCATGCCAAAAATGTGGTAATTACATTGAATACGATCAATTTAAAATCATTACAAGGGCCTCTTCCGAGCTAGCACTCTCTATTCTGGAATCGTTAATTATCAAACAGACAGTACCATTGTTGAATGCCCAAAACTCCTCCACCCTCTCTACCTGTCGTAACCGTCTTCCTTGCTTTTCACTTGCCCGTATTCCAGTCGCCCTCCTTCTCCCTTCTATAGGTTGGTCCCCCAGCAACGCATGAACTATGGTTATGTACAAATGTTTTTTAAAGAGATTTTTGTATATTTTATATGTATTCTCAATATTTATTCTTTTATTGCAGCCTTGAAAATGAGACTAGTTGTCTTGAAACGTCGGCAAAAATAAAGATGTTTTTATGTACCAGTCTGTTTCCACTGCCCTCAATCCTTGATATGTCTGACTGATTTGCTGTCCTGCCTGTATCCTTTATATATATATATATATATATATATATATATTGTATATATATACATTATATATATATATATATATATATATATATATATTATATATATATATATATATATATATATATATATTGTATATATATATATATATATATATATATATATATATAATGTATATCATATATATATATATATATATATTATATATATGTATATATATATATATTATATATATATATATATATATATTATATATATATATATTATATATATATATATATATATATTATATATATATATATATATATTATATATATATATACACACAGTATATATACACGTAATGTGTGTGCTATGTGGAAGGGGCATAAAACAGAATATAATCCTATTCAGAAAATTTCTTCAAGTTCCTTTGCTCAGAAAACATCAGAAGCTCACGACGCTAACCCGCTTTCCTTCCCAAGTACCCCGTGTACGTTTTACAAACATTTCCTTGCATTTAAATCGAGACGTTGAAATTTCAATGCGATCTCCTTTTTCTGCTTCATCGCAGGAGACCTGCTCGTCAGGAGGGGGACGCCTACTTAACACCTTGCAGAATTCTCCGGAAGCCTTTAAGAGGATTAAATGATAATGGAAGTTAGGCGTGAAGAGCCACTTGAACAATTCAAGTGAGAATTTTGGACATAGTTTTGTAGGCTGTCTACCTCCCTTTGTCTCTCTCTCCCCCCACGCATTTGTCCTTAAAGCATTACATTCTTTTGCATTTACTTTATCTTCTGGCGTACGATGACGGGACGTTTGCTGACATGGTGGGATCACTTCCCTAACTTTTTCAAAAACTCAGTCAAAAATATATAGCTGCTTGCAACAACTGTGACTGAAGACTTAGAAGAAGAATAACCTTCATTAAAGATGAACACTCAGTAAGACCCTTCCCTTGAGCTTAAATCTTCACTATCCCCAAAAGTGACATTTTTTTTCACTATCCTCGAAAGTAACACTTTGAAAGAGTATGATTAGCGGTGGACAACTTATGAATAATATTTTGATTACAAGAAATCTCTATATTGAAAAGAGTAACGATGGAATCGAAATTAAACTGGGTATTATACAAGGATTTCTTATACAGTTTAAACTTAACAAAATTTGGCGTTACTTGGTTAAGGACACAAGATTGTAAAAATTCCAGGTCACACTCTGCCTTCCGAAGTTTCTTGGTATTGCGTTCTAAGGATCTGAGTGTTTTTTTTTTCTTGATTTTAAGATTAATGTCTTATTAGCCATCCTTCACCGAGCGTTTGCTTTATCCTGTAGTTGGCAAGCTTTTCACAATGAAATCACGTTCTTGCAAAAATACTTTAACAACAACTTATTCTTTAAACACCTCTCCAAATTTTTAAATAATATTTTTGTTCCACGTCAACCTACTACTCACGTTCCTAAATTACCTTTCTATCCCAGTCTTCCTTTTATTCACGATACAACCTTTTATAAAGAACTCCTAACTTTAATATCCGGTCATCTCGCTGACGGATAAATTAAAATGGTACCCACAAACCCACTGAATATCGGTGGCCTTTTCAACTTCAAAGACCGTTTGGACCCATTAATGACCTCGTGTGTTATAAGTTTACTTGCCCTTGATGTAAAAGAGAAACCTACATTGGATCGTCACATAGGTTACTTACGGTCCGAATCGACAGTCATAGACATGTCAAGTTATAGAACTGGCACTAAACTTTCAAATCCCGAATTTTCCAACAACATCAGCGATCACAACAATAAATGCAAATATTCCATTCAGTACAAAGACTTTTAAGGTTTTGGGCAGAGCCTCTAGTCTCTTCCTCTTTGTCTCTCGTGAACTGTTTACGTTTTTCCGGTTCTTCGTCAGTCCTTTCTCTGCCTCCACACTCAACGTTGTTTTTAGCTGTTTTTTATTGTAACTTACATTGTGTATTTTAATATTTGTCATTTAATTTTGTTGTACTCATTACTTCGTAGCTTGATAATGAGGCCTGCTGGTTGGCTTCGAAACGTTGCAACCGAATAAATATGATTTCTTTGACCTGTTGATGGGCTTATCCTGCCTTCATTGTATTGCTGAGCTTTGAGAAACCTCCGCCTGTTGAATATATATATATATATATATATATATATATATATATATATATATATATATATATATATTATATATATATATGTATATATATATACATATATATATACATATATATATACATAAATTTACATATACATACATACATAATATATATATATATATATATATATATATATATATATATATATATATATATATATATATATGTAAATATATATAGTCACAAACACTTGTGAACACGTTTTTATTTTATTTTTTCTTGATTTTCGAATGTAAGTTAGAGTAAATTTTTAATTTCCCAGTACAAGTAAAGCACATTTTGAAAGAGGTACTAGTTGTTTTGAAGTTTTCACTCAAGCGTTCCCGTGCCTTTCCCTCTCGATTTAAGCCAACGCAAGTGTTAAATGAGAAACTAATACATGGCCGTACCCCAAGTCATTACTCATTTTTCCTGACCCTAGTAAAATAATGCACTGTATAAAAAATAAAAATATATAAATATACATATATGAAATGTAATCTGGTGTACTCACCAACAATCCTGGTCTTCATATCTTGCTAATGCCTCCTCCTCTATTTCGAAGAGCTTGCAGTTCACGTCGTATGACTGGGAGGAGGAGGAGGAGGAGGAGGAGGAGGAGGAGGAGGAGGAGGAGGAGGAGGAGGTCTGTTAAACAGAACTTGTTAGGAGGGAGGAAGACCTCCCATGTTGGTTTCTCCAACTCCTCACTTTCCAGGCCCTTTCCCTCATGAGACAGCTCTCTAATGCACTTTGCGATTTTCAAAACACCTTGGCAACAAAATCGGCAAAATTGATTAGAAAATGACAGTGTTACGGGCCTTTAAATGGGCAGCACTGATAAGCAATGCTCACAGGTAAGGTCACGCGGTCAAAGTGGGCTTCTAGGAAAGGAAATTTCGGCGCAAGCATAGTTCACAAGCTCCGCCCACCCATACTATGAGGAGAAGCAGTATCTCGTGACGTCATATTCAAACTTCTTTGTTATGACACTATTTTCTGATTTTTGATTATTATTTTAAGTATCTTTTTCTGATGTGCATGCGCGTTCATCGTTCAGATTGAAGTGGTGCGGCTCGAACGTGCGTATGCGTGGTTCGTGCACTGAAGGGTTAAAGTTGATCTTGGAATCGCTTGTTTAATCCGACATCCACGTAGAAAACACAAGTGTTCTTTGGTTATATGGGCTTGAGCGAGGGCATCTGCACAATCTCTAACGGCATATTTCACGATGGGAAAAAGAACACAGGAAGACTGGAAGACGCGTGTGGTATCAATCGATAATTATAATCACATTATCACGTGATTTCTTTTGAGTTTATAAAATTCCATGAGGTGTTTTGAAACGTGCTAAGAAAGGTTGAGAAAAACTAGTAACTAGTCCAAACAATAGTAGACGCGGTATTTTGCCATGACCCTAGGTTAGGTTTGGTTAGGTTAGGTTAAGTTTTTCACTTCTAAAATAATTTGGGTGTGGGAAACATACTGAGATTATTTTCAAGAAAATCCTATGGTTGGTTTTTAAGATATGGTGTCCCGCTTTTGTTAGGGAAAGGGCCTAGTACTCGGTTGCATCTCGGGAAAATGCCACCTGGAGGAATCCCTATCAACAATCTGAAAGTCATGGGATGAAGGTCTCGAACGCATAGTATATTGTTCATAAAGTTCACGTGAGAGGAAAGCGAGTTTAGATCAGCTTCTCAAGGGGAAATAAAGCTCAGAATAGAACAGAATATAGAAGTATGGCCAACGGCCAAGCCCTGGGACCTATAAGGCCATTCACCGCTGAAAGGGAAACTGACAGCAAGTCTGAAAGGTGTAACAGGAGGAAAACCTTGAAGTTGCACCACCAAACAATTGTTCAGAGAGGGTGGAAAGTTAGGTGGAAGAAAGATAATATGGACGGAGGTACAGTGAAAGGAATGAAAGAGATTGCAGCTAGGGGCCGGAGGGACGCTGCAAAGACCCGTAAGTAATGCCTACAGTGCACCACGTGAGATACATTGACGGCACTACCCCCTTATGGAGTATATTACATGCACACACACACACACACACACATATATATATATATATATATATATATATATATATATATATACATACATACATACATATATATATATATATATATATATATATATATATATATATATATATATATATATATATATATATATATATATATATATATATATACACACATTCATGTACACGATCCAGGGTTATTCTAAAGCCGACATTTCACATCGCATGATGCATTCTCAAGGCCTAAAGTAGTTAAATTAGTAACAATAACATCGCGAAAAAAAAAGGACACCTACCGACATTGGTGGTAAAAGTTACACGGAAAACAGAGGTAAATATGAGTGAGCAGCAAATACCTAAACGTTTATTAGGCAATGAACAACTGTGTTGATGCAGATTTTGGTTGTTACGTGTAGGAACAAACACATCAATCATTATCGACTCAAAAATGGTTAATTTCTCCTCACTCTGCACTTGTTCTAAAACTTTAAAATCAAATCGTTGACATCTATATGAGTTTTGCGTATCTTTACGTGGTTTCTTATACTGGATTGGTCGTCTGGACTGAACATTATATACGTATATATATATATATATAAATATATATATATGTACTATATATATATATATATATATATATATATATATATATATATATATATATTATATATATATATATATTATATATATATATATATATATATATATATATATATATATATATATATATATATATATATATATATATATATATATATATATATATATGTATGTATGTATTTGCTTGGCCTTGCCTTTCAATTGAAAGGCCTGGGTTTGATCTAATGTGGTTCAGAAATTTATATATATATATATATATATATATATATATATATATATATATATATATATATATATATATATATATATATATATATATATATATATATATATATATATATATATATACAGATATGTACATATATATAATTATATATATATATATATATGCACGAACATATCTATATACATATATAAATATATTTGATTAGAAACATACTGTATACACACACACACACACATATATATATATATATACAGTATATATATACATACATACATACATACATACATACATACAATATATAAACACATATGGGTATGGATACGTACATATCTATATATATATATACACTTATATACATATATAGTATATATATATTATATATATATATATATATATATATATATATATATATATATATATATATATATATATATATATATGTATGTATGTATGTATAATGTGTGTGTGTACGTGTGTGCGTATATATGCATATATGTATATAGAAAACGAAAACGTCTCATCATTTCAAGAGCAAATAATGACATTATTCGAGGACATATGAAAATCGACGTTCATCCTTAACTTTATTTTTTTTTAATGCTAGCTCCTTTTATCGTGCACGTCCAACCCTCGTCTTAGCAAATAATATGATGATGATCCCCCTACGCCCTACCAAAGACTCAGATACAAAAGTCATTCTTCCTTTCGTAAGCGAAGTGCAGCGTTTATCAGGCCACGTATAACAGAACTGCTACATCAATTCCAATCCTGTATATTGTTTAACAAGACCCAGGAATAAAACTATTAAAAAAAAAAACGAATGACGAAATTGTTATATGCATGGGTATTTTCTGTTGAAAATTCCTTTTTTTTTGTGCATTCATCTTTTTTTTATCTATTCGTTAGACTTGGGAAATATTTACCCTTTCATGTATTTCTATCAAACATTCCTTTGTGTCCAATTATTGTTGTAACTGTTGGAGCTCTTTTTGTGGACAAAATTCCTTAATAGATAAAAGCTGTACTCCAGGGCACGTGAAGGGCTGTAAGCAATAGTCTCATTTAATACCAAAAATAATTTTTTGGTTTGCATTCCGTTGCAGTAAGGGAAGTTGACCGAAACTGACTGCAAAGAAATTATATTTTAAAATAATTTGAAGTCATCAGTTTCCATTATATGACCCACATCAGCTGCGAGAGCCGCAGCAAAGCAGCTGGAGGTCACTTGAAGCAAAGGAGATACGAACATAAATTCTGGCGAGATCCATTTTTCAAAATGGCCGTCATATGCACCTTAAAATTTTGATATTTTTTTTCAGAAATCTACGTATTTGGTGATAACGAATGAAGAATATGCATATTTTCGAACATGTTTAGGCCTTCTCTAAATATCATGCTTTCTGATATATATATTTGCCATATATATTTGCCTTATTAAGACTAATTTTTAGTTTTCTTCAAAAGAAAACCATTGAGATGGCTATTTGCCTGTCCATCCGCACTTTTTCTGTCCGCCCTCAGATCTTAAAAACTACTGAGGCTAGAGGGCTGCAAATTGGTGTGTTGATCATCCGCCCTCCAATCATCAAGCATGCCAAATTGCAACCCTCTAGCCTCAGTAGTTTTTATTTTATTTAAGGTTAAGGTTAGCCACAGATCGTGCGTCGGTGCCAGCCGTCGATGCATCTTCACTTGACCGCATCTGGGGAGCAACTGAGAGTTTCATACTGCAGCACATCGAGAGTTTCATACACAGCATTATACGCTGTACAGAAAACTCGATTGCGCCGAAGAAGCTACGGCGCATTTTTTACTTGTATATTTTCTACTCGAGTTCGTGGCTTCCTGGGCTTGCAACGCCATTCGTTCCAGTAACTACTACTGCAAAACATCGGATCCTAGAAATGGAGATCGTGCAATTCTTGCAACACAACAGCTCAAGAGGGATTCAAGGGCAAAGAGTTTCAGAAGAATCAACTACTCTGGAAAAGGGTCAAGTTGTTTTCACGTGGGTGCTGTCGGCTTCATTCAGGTTATTTCTGTGCTGTAGAAGCTCGAAATCGCCTCAGTGTCGAAAGAATTCGGTGATTTGAGCCTCGCTCTGACGACGAGGAAGCCAAACGTTCACGAGCTGATGCTCTGCACCAGTTGCAGGGAGGGACCCTGTTGTAAGGCGTTGCAAGAAGATTGCAAATGGGTTCCATTTGTCATGTGAATATTTGTGCGCGTTTTTAAATAAAATTGTCAATCAATCTATGATGTTATCTGGTTTAGCCACTGTCATAGGAATTGTGCATGGGTTCCATTTGTCATGTGAATGCTTGTGTGCTTTTTTAAATGAAACTGTCAACCAATCTACAATATTCACTGATAGAGCCACTGCAATAGAAGTTTCGTTTCCATAGTTCTATCCAAGCTACACTCACTGCTATATATTAAAAGGGGGTACCGGAACTTGAATTGGCTTGGAGGGACCACGGCTGTAAAAAATATCCCAAAAAATTCTAACCAACTATTAAAAAAAAAAAAGAGGAAACACTTTAAAAAGGAAAAAAAAGAGCAAAAATGGTTTAAGGAAGCATTTTACTTAATGATACTTTCGCGATTTACGAAAATGTTCTGCCAAACGGCATTTCGTTATTAAAAGGGTAATACCCATTCCATTTTCCCAAAACTGCGCTTATGAATGCAAAGCGATGTCTATTTTTTTCAGAATAAAATGGCAAGAACTTGATGCAAAAAAGTGAAGTGAGAAAACAGAAAAAGGAAAAAGATGATAATGGGTGGAGAGTATTTTAAGAACAAGTGCATAAATGAAAAGGGGGAATCGAGAAAAAAAATCAAATATGAAAGTAATCATTTTCCCAAGCATCTAGTCACAAAATGTAAGTACGCTTGTGTGAGACCTTCCAATCATCAGACACACATATTTCAATTATTACAGATAAATTTAGAAAGAGAGCCCACCCTGATATGATTTTCAAATCAAATTACATTAATGTATATTCACGCTGATGGAACTGCCTAACCGGCGTAGGATGCTGGTCATTACACCCCGGCAGCTAATGATCAAGTTAATGTATCAGAATATTGTTGCAAGTGCATTTGAATGAATAGGCCATTAGGACGTGACAGGCGAGTTTATTTATGGAATATAGTTTTAGATATTAATCTGCGATTTATTTGATTACCTAATGAGTATCTCTGAATCAACACGGCAAGAGTGTGTATTGTCAATTCTAATTAAATTGAGCATTTGTCCTATTATGATAAAATGTCACCGTTGCCTGAACAGTAACGCAAAAGTGATATTCAAGCCTCTCACATAAAGTGCCCTCGGATTTTGTGATTGATGAAGGATTAACAAAAGCGTAAAGTGTCTCCTTATTGAAGATTATATTTGATGAAATGTTCGTTTTCAGTTACAACATATATGATGAAGATTTACAATTCAATAAATTTTGTGATTATTCATATACTTTTTTATCCTCTAAACTTGCCAGATTCCACCATAAGATGAAAACTTGGTACAGGAAAACGTTACATCTTTTAATTTGTTTTCTTAGTAATTATTAATGATTTTTATTTTCACTGTTTTTCTTGCGCCCTTACAACTATACCCCACAATTTCCGAAGTATGGCATATCTTACAACTAGACACGCATAAAAATTATTTTACAATCATCTTATATCTACAGTAGTCCGTTTTTGCTTTAACCGAGGTTTGATACGAGTACATGAATCCATCCCAGCATTCATTAGACAATTATCCTGAATTTCACATGGCTGCAGACCAGGTAGTATCGCAAAAGCGTCAACCAATCATTTGTTCAATCTCACTTCGGACGAAGTTAAACTCTGAAACATTCTTGTCCTGATTTTTTTTTTAACCAATTGTGTCTGGTAACTCCGTCCTTATAGTTTGCATGTTGGAAAGGACTATGAACAGCAAGCCTATTACAGAAAATTTAATGTAAGAGTCACTTATCATAGTAATTTTCACTTTTAATTTCCAGCAGACCATATGCTAATGTTGTCGACCTTAACTCATATGAATTTAAGTATTCAGTAGAGTAAGCTAATTATTTTAGGCAATAATTCTGTAAGTATCCATGGAGTTATTTTGTGAATTTTAGGCAAAAGTATATGTGTATATATATATATATATATATATATATATATATATATATATATATATATATATATATACATATACAGTATACTGTATATATATATATAAATTTAATATAAATATATAAAAAATTATATATAACTACATATAAATATATATTATATATAAATATATATTATATATATATAAACATATATACATATATATATATATATAATATATATACATGTATATATATATATATATATATATATATATATATATATATATATATATATATATATATATATATATATATATATATA
>NC_089751.1:45790616-45855616 GCF_040412425.1 Macrobrachium rosenbergii | reverse complement strand
TTGGCCTGTCGGAGAATCGAACGCGGGGCCAGCAGAGCGCCAGCTGAGAACGGTACCCACCCGTCCAATGAGGAACTTGGGGGGTCCATACGACTACCGTAGGCGAAAAGGTAGGTTTTAGGATATTCTGTCGTCCAAACTTGATGGCAACCTTAGTGATGCCAAATACCGCTGACCTATGAAAGGAGAAAGCAGCCAAGACCAACGCACTGCATAAATTTACGTGTCCAGAGGGGGAATTGTGAGTCCCCCGAATCCACCTACGGTTACCCTGAAGAGGCAGTTGCAATATCACAGAAACCAGGGTACCGTCTTGCAACATTACACAGAACGACATGATAGGCCACCAACGCTAGTCGAATTAATGCAAGAAACAACAATAACTGGTCAAGAAATTGCATACCGTGTACTGATGATCGCAGAAGCATTGTCGACAGAAGTTTACACAAATCCACCCTCAGCATACAGACAGCATCACAGTACGTCTTACTGGACGTGGGAGTCGGGAGCCAGTAGCAAGACGGGACTTACGATGACCTCGGATTGACTGATTGATTATGAAATTTAGGTCTTGAAGACCAAGCGCCGGAACCCATCAGAATTATTCTGCGCAGCGATGAAGATGAAATGTATAAATTAATGATTTGATTGATAATTAAAAGGTGAATGATAACATACTGTACTAGTAAAATTCAGTGTTAAAATATGAACGTAAAAATGAAAAATGATATTAGATAAAAACCATAAAAAATAAATCTAATAAATTTTATATTTTAAATATATACTTAATGTATAAAATAAATATGACAAATCTTTAATAAATATACTAAATTATATCTCATTAAAAAGATCAGATTCTCTCAGATAGCCCACAAAGTTATCTACCTCAACAACATCATTTAAAATTTAGACTAAACACATGGCTTACTCGAAAAGCACAACCACCAATCAGTAGACAGCAGGGCTGTCTAGTTGATTTATAATTGGGTAAAATATGCACGATGCCATTGTATGGTTTTCTAACTGTTATGATAAATGATATTGTACGCAGTATGTAGAGTCAGTTGTATACCATTAGCCGAGGATGGCTGCTTGGCCTAGAAAATTGTACTTATTGTGAGTGTACATACACAAGTGACAATTATAATTACTGGTGTTTCTTAAGAACGCTCCTGGTTTTCTGTGAAGAAAACAACAGTAAGTAGCTTGGTGTACAATAAAGAAACGATATTGTATGAAGAAATAAGAATAAAAAGGAAGTACCAGTCAAAGAAAAGAATGGAAAATGAAATAAATAAAAATGGCTTTTGACCGAACAGTAGCAGATAACAACACAAATAGAAAGCTACATGAAATCGTAAATTTATGCTACAAAATTATTAGTGCTGAATTTGCGCTGATATACATCATATATATGTATATATTTATGTATATATAAACATATACTTTATTTATACGGGGTGTTCACAAAGTTATGGTGCAATTATAGCTTCGTAACTGTACATGACAGAATTAATCTGTAAAAAGGATAAGAAAGCCTGATGTGTCTAGTTTTTCTGTTCTGAAGTTTTACTTATTATTTATGAAATATTTTCGCCGTTTCTCAGACTTAAAAATGACTTCTTTTTCAGAAATGCTGTAGACTCATGTCCTCACTACAAGAGTCAGCTGCGTGCTTTGGTTGGCCGAGCTAAAATGTACTGTTGTTCTCCAAGGGAGGTTGGCAAGCCAGTGCAATAAAGACGCACTACACAGGCATTGCACAACCAGGTGGACGAAGAAATTTAAGGAAACAGGTCCTGTTATTGATAAACTACGGTCTGGTAGACCAAGTGTTGATGAAGAAACTGTAGCATCTGTAGATTTGATGCATCTGGATTCTGTACGCTTTCATTTTAAATTTTTTCCGCAGAATCTTATGCACAGTAGATTTTGAAAGCCTCATTTCCAAAGATGCTCATCTTAGACTCTTTCATTAATAATTCTCTGGGCTGCCCTGACACCACTGCCTTTTTTAATGAATACTTGGCTTTGTCAACATCATCACCGTGTTGGACCAGATATTCCTTTTTGTCTCTTCTTGACCTTTGTTTAGCCCCACTATCTGTACTTGAGTACTTAATACATTCAACTTGGTGTTCTTTATCGCCTTCCTGAAATTTAGGAACATGTATCTTTTGAGTATGTCTGTTCTTTGTCGTATTCAAATCCAATATCCTTGTCATAACATGTCCTCGTAGTTCTTTTCCAGCAGATGATGTTAAACAATCTCTTATTGACTGTCTGCTCCTCTTCATATATGGATTTAAAACCGCATATCTATTTCGACATTTAATTGTAAAAGCCTTGATATTGATCTTTGAGAAGCTTTCTGTATTTAACTTAAACATTGTCAGATTTTTGTTGGTGTTTTAACTTAGCTGTAATTTGGCTAAACATACTGGAGATCCCTGAAAGTTCTCTAAATTTTATTCTTGTAGTATTCTTTAAGCATAATTCTTACAGTATTCTTTAAGCAGGAAATAGGTCAAGCCAGACTTTTGATTAGCTTTTCGGTCACATGTGGAGAGGCTGGAGGAAGATTATCATATAAAAATATTTTATTATTCTGAAGCGTTAAGAAGGAGGGAAGGAAACCTTGAAAGTATTGGATAGATGATGGAAGATGGCATCAGAGAAGGAAAGCCTAGGAGTATATTAAACATGCTTAGAGAACATGCAGATCAGATGTTGAGTGGCGCAGTGTTTAGTAGGTGTTATAAGCTGGTCATGGGCCTATTACATAGATGTATGAATACTTAACATCGTGAAAGGTTTCTGTACAGGGGTTCCTCCATAATTCAGAAGTTAAAGTAAGAACTCGACAGTTACCGTTGTCTCCATTTTCCATAAGAGGCGCCCCTGCCTGGGAGGCTCAGCTGAATATCAAAAAAGGCAGTTGTTATTTAGCGTAGATTTTGAACAGGTCAGTGTTCAGCTTGGCGAGAAACCTTAGTTCTCTGAATTCTACAGACGTGTCATCGCAGCCGTCGATATAAATTTGACCTTCCCCTATTAAAACGTTCACGCCATCTCCTTCGCTGCCAGTAACAGAGCCACGACCAAGACCACACCAAAACGAACACGGCCAAAAGAAAAAAAAAAAAAAAACCGCGAGACGAAACCCGGCGCATTTCTCAAAGAAAATGCCACAACATTTTCGCGAGTCTTGAGCTGAGAAGAAATATCTGAAGTTAAAAGTGATTCCATCTATCCCAAATGCTTTTAGAGGGAGAGAGGAAGCGTCGGGCAAATGGAAGAATCCTGAGATTGCGGTGTCCTGCTTGTTTACGACGGTTCCGGGAGATGCTCCGCTAAGCAGAAATTGTCTATTGCTCCTGGCAGGAATTCTTACAGTCTCATAAATGGGAATAGCGTGCGCGCGGGAAAGTGCTGTCTGCTGCCATTTGCAGGATGCGAGGTTTATGTATAAACATTTTCTGCATTCTGATTTACCGTTCTGTCTGAGTTACATTTAGTACATACATCAACTCGTCAGAGTCCAACTTTTGCGTGTCTAGCAAATACGACTCCATAATTTGTCATTTTTAACTATAATCGTTGGGTACAAGTTTATATGCAAAGTAATATATTATTTTCCCAGTCTCGTTTATTTATTTTTTTTTTTGGTTCCGTATTGGAAAGGTAATGTGAGTTATGACACAAATAGGAAGCCATAGTAAATCTCACAGTGCTTACAGAGAGAATTAATCTTTCCATGTTCTCATAATCTCGACTTATACACTTCCTTCTCGGCCTCCTTGCTAGGCGTTCGACCTCTGCTCTCTTAAGCCAAAGTGCTTTTCAAAAATTTTTTCCCATTCTCCTGTCTGAACAATGCCATCCATCAATGTTCTCTTTTTCTCTGCAAAACCGCAGAGATTACGTACCTGTAGTTACTGTAATGTCCATCAATAACACTCTTTGCAACTGATTATTATTAGAATAATCAGTAAAAATAAAAAGATTTTCTTCCTCGAAGTCTGACAACAAAGAGGCCTCATGACTAATACAGTAAAACCAGCAGTGCAGTCAAGGTTAATTAAAAGAACTGCATGACTTACAGCAGACCTTCAGGATTTCAGTCGGTACTGGAAATGGTCAGAAAGTGCATTACAGATCACCTGGCCTTGCGAAAGTCAAAATGCATGCTATGGAATTTATGGGTACCACTGCTTCTTTAGGTAAGGTGATAACATTGCTAACTCTTCAACATCTGCAAAAATCACTTAAGGAATATTTATTTATATGTATGTATACAGTATATATATACATGTGTATATATATATACATATATATACCACTGTATATATATATATATATATATATATATATATGATAACATTGCTAATATCTTCAACATCTGCAAAAGAATATATATATAAATACACATATAAACATATATATACATATATATATACATATATATATACATATATATACATATATATACATATATATACATATATATATATATATATATATATATATATATATATATATATATAACACATACTCTCTCTCTCTCTCTCTCTCTCTCTCTCTCTCTCTCTCTCTCTCTCTCACATATATATATATATATAATCAGTAGGCTACAAACGTCCTTTAATATCAATTCGCTCTACTTCGGAAATAATATATTTTCATATATGTTACCGAAGGCCGTGTGGGTTAAGCGTCCACTGTAGTCCTGAGTTCTTGTCCGTCGCTGGTTCGAGCCCACGGGACGACGAACTTATCAACTAAAAAAGTAACATATATGATATTAGAGAGAGAAGATTTTACAGGACGTTTGAGCCTACTGATGTATATATGTGTGAGAGAGAGAGAGAGAGAGAGAGAGAGAGAGAGAGAGAGAGAGAGAGCGTGTTTATGTATAGTACAATGTTAGGGCTGACGATGGTTGAGGCCGAGCTTGCTCCTAGACCATCGCCTAAAAGTCCTTCCAACTGGAAGTGGGACCCAGCATCTTTTGACATCAAGCAAAAGAGTATGGGGCCACCAACCTCACTCTTAATAACTGCTCAGAAACCAGAATGCCGCACCATTCTACCTCCACCCGCTCCAAAAAATTCCTTTCTTTGTTTAGTTGTAATGTCATGAAACTTATAAGACATGATGATTTTGATTACAACTTGGTAAAAATATGACACGGTTATTGCTTGGTTATAACATGATACGACATCAAGCAGGCACAGAACGGCAGTATATAAAGCGTCACTTTATCAGAAATATTTTGCTTCAGTACTATTTATGATATAAGAAAATGTTGACTGCGGATTTAATTTTTTTCCATATCTTTCACTTATAATGCATATTTTCAAAAAGAACCACAGAAGAATTAGGACGCGTTTCTTAAAAAAAAATGCTTCGCTGATATGACATTCCATTCAAAATCTGCGGACATTTTTTGAACGATAATGGTTTCGCCATTACAAATTCAGAGTCGAGTCGAATTCTAATGGAGGGATCATGACCAGATCTTTTATTAGCATTTCATTTAGTGAAAACTTATTTCATCAATATTCATGTTTGAATACCCTTGGCAAGAGATGTCCATTAGCACTGTATAATATTCTCGAATCATTTCGAAAGTTAATTCAAAAAAGTATCAGACTCATTTTTAATGTAACTATGCATACACATGCAAATTATATATATATATATATATATATATATATATATATATATATATATATATATATATATATATATATATATATATATGTATGTGTGTGTGTGTGTGTGTGTACATATATATATTATATATATGAACAGAAGGAAAATTTGCAAGTCCAACGAATCTTCTGAAAATAGTAGTAAGCTTAGGTACAATGAAATCAGCAATCCTTTTAAAAAAGATGGGGAAGATCCCGTTAGGGTTTATGCCTTTACAACTTAGGCTCTGGAAAGTATTACTGAGGCAACACCAACGACTTACCTCACTGTTTGCTCACAAATAACTGAGCCAAAAGTTCTGTCTTCTGTTTAGGGCAAAATGCATCAGTTCCATCAGCTCCGACAAGGGAAGGCAGGCTTTAATCAACTCCAAAGAGTGATGAATTGAAGCCACTGCTTATGGTCATCATCACTGAAGAGCAATATCTCCTTCACACCTTCACTATAAGCTCTCTCATCTTTCTCACAGTCAATTAATTTATGCCACAAGAAGTCCAATCAATTGTTCTTCCATAAATGATTGGTTTCTTGCTTTTCACGGTACGCAAGCTTAGATGCAGCTTTAAACCATGGCTTATCTTCAGGACAAAACTTGAAGACTTTAGAATGATTGATTCTTCTCTTGACAATAGTCTTAAGGTTATCATTTTAACACTTAATAACATTTGGATGTCTAAATATTCTTCCACCTGAGCTCAATAAGATCACAGTGAATACCATCCCAATTTGCTTGTGACTCAAGCACACCTTTCTAGAAAGCTAACATCAGGAGTAACCTGGTCCATCTTCACATTAACATAAATCAAACCATGACCAGATGAGCCTGTGAGAGTGAGGTGTAAGCGAAAGCGTAGGTCAGGTTACAACTGATTTTTTTGTCTAAAATTCACACGAGTCAAAAACCCTCGTGGGCCGTAACGTAGTCCCAACCTTTGACAGGTGAGGAAAAGGGATTAAACATACGAGTATGCCTCTGTGTTTCTTCACAAAGACAAACATCCAATTATATAAGTATAAAATGTAAGGTTGTAAAATCGGTGTTTCGGTACATGGACTGGTGCAATATCAAGGAGGTGACTACAACAACATTGGAAATATTCGCCAACAACATCGTCTCAGGATTCTGTTTTCTTCTGACCTCGCGCCAACCGTTTTTTTTTATCCGAGGTGCCGTGTGATTTGATTCATCGGCAGGTAGGCAGCGTGGTTGAACACGCGCGCCTACGAGCTAATTGGCAAACCTGCTTCTAAAGAGACAAGCCTTGTAAAATCTGTGAATACAAGGTTAAGACGGTTGATAGATTGATGAGTTGGCTCATTTATTAACTGATTATAACCAGAAATAGTGGAAAAATCTAAACCAGCAACACAATGATTGTCTGTAGCAGTAACTGAGCTCAGCCATTCTGAGTGAAGAGCACTGTAATCATCAATGAAAAGGGAACAAACCTTGAAGTCTGTTCCTGAACTGCTGCCATTTTGGTAAGTAATCAACCATAAATAATCATCCAAATTTTGGTTCCTATAACTACCAAAAATACATAGGTTTACTAGTCTTCTATAGACTTTACCCACCTGTTTTTCATGACATCCTCATTCATACAGTGGCTTCTGAGATGTGGAGAAACCCTCTCTAATATACAGATTCATTCCATGGGGCCTAGGAATGGCATTAAGCTTGAGTAAAAGTGGCTTCTTAAACCTTAGATACAACAGTTCTGATATATGTTGCAAGTGGGACAAAAGTTTCAGAACAAAATTAACAGCAGAAATATACAAGTCCTTTTTATTCTTATATAATCCTTGGACATTGCTATATACAACACAGAATTTCTGTGATCTGTTCTGTGGACCAAGACTGAGTATGACATTGCCAGAAAGAAGCAACAACATGCAACACAAGCGTAAAGGAATATTTGCAAACTTAAGGAAAACAACATAGGAACAATATTTAAATGATAAATTAATTGGGAAGCTGGCCCAACCAGCAAGGACAAATATAACTCTGGATTTGCTAGAAACTGACGGAAAGGACATCGTCACCCTCTTGCTAAACCACCAGGCATCCTCGTCCCTTCTACAAAAGTGTGCAGGACAGTGCTTGGCCTGCACCCCGTTTGAAAAACAAAAGGAAATGGGAACTAACAAAAAAGTGTGCTTGAGTGTATACCCCAAGCAAGGGTATTCCAATCCAAGGCGCTGTCCAAGATTGAAGAATGTTGGTTTATTTCAGAGAAGCCTTCTCCTAGACGAGGTGCCTACCATGCCAGTGAATCTTTTCTACACAACAAGAAAGGACAGACCGGAAAGGGTAAGAAAACAGGACGTTCAGTGTTGTTAAGTGTGATTTCAGAGTAAAAGATATAAGTTCTGAATATCCGAGACTATTCTGAGTTGGTACAGGCAAAGATAGTACGTGACCAGAGAGGGACCTACAACAGACTGTTCTGGCCAACCTACTATATATATATATATATATATATATATATATATATATATATATATATATATATATATATATATATATATATATATATATATATATATATGTGTGTGTATATATATATATATATATATATATACATACTGTATATATATAATATATATATATACATGTATACTGTATATATATAATATATATACATATATATACACATAATATTTGTATGAGTGAATTTTATCACATAACCATGATTCATATACAAGCATTAAGCTACAAATGTCCTTTAATATCTAATTCGCTCTACCTCGGAAATAATATATTTTCATATATGTTACCCGAAGGGGAATTTTTTAGTTGATAATAAGTTTCGTCGTCTCGTGGGCTCGAACCACGGAAGACAAGAACTCAGGACTACAGTGACGCGCATCAAACCACACGGCCATCAAGCGAATTAGATATTAAAGGACATTTGTAGCTTAATGCTTATAGCTGTATATATATATATATATATATATATATATATATATATATATATATATATATATATATATATATATATATATATCGATTTTTTTTATCATTTCCTTTGATCAAGAACTTTATATAAATGTGTGAAAAATATTTCTGAGGCACTGAAATTCATTATATCTTGAGCGAACAATCACAAAAGGTATATTTCATTCGTAATGAAATCGCAAACTGGAAAAAGAACCGTGCGGCTATTAAATTACTTCTATCGCGTGCTATTCCTTTGCGTAATGAGGAGGAAATCTCATTTCCCAGCACGCTGTCTGAGCAATAAATAAAAAAAAAAAGTGACGCCGAAGCCTTTCTTTTTTTCTTGTTTGTGTTATGAGAAATTCGGCTTCACAGACTCGTCCGGGAAATTGAATTTTTGAAACGGTTTACAAGCTTTGCATCACGAGCCGTTAGGAATTTAATTTCATATCGTTCATCACGCTTGCGTCCCTTGTTTTCCTTCCATTCCAGATCCGAGTAGGGAGGCAGTGCCGTCAGTGCACCTCACATGGCGCACTGTAGGCAGTACTTGAAAAAAGGTCTTTGCAGTGTCCCTCCGGCCCCTAGCTGCAGCTTTTCATTCCTTTTGCTGTACCTCCGTTCATATTCTCTTTCTTCCATCTGACTTTCCGTGGTGCAACTGCGAGGCTTTCCTCCTGTTACACCTTCCAAAGTTTCTTACTGACTGTGAATTTCCCTTTCAGCGTTGAATGACCTCATAGGTCCCAGCGACTATTCGGCACCTGAAAATGGCTTTGAATTCTTATCGCTTGGTGTCCCTACGGCGAATCTGAGACACTATATGGAAAATGAAAATGATTGCAAAAATTTCACGAAACCAATCATGAATAATTTATTGTCAAAGATACTCATAATTATATATTCAAGTGTATATTTCCGATGGAAAAATATTCTATGCCGTTACCTCACATGAAACTGAGATTTCCCTGTTACTAAGGGAATATATTTGTTAGACTAATGCTTGAGAGAAACGTGAATAATATATATCAGACATAAAACTGGCATTTTTTTTATTACACGGTGTACAATTCGCTCAAGCCCTATTTTACCAGTCAATAAGAACAGTAAACTCGATGGATATCTGTAATGGATTCTTGTTCCCATAAATACGGCATGGTTAAATACACGTAACACAGTAAACGAAAATAATCCTTATCCCTGATGGCTACTTCATCATTTCTGAATAATGTAGTATATAAAATAGAATTTCTTCTGTGAGCAAACAACTGAGAATGTCAGATGAAAGTAGGATTAGTCCTATGCTCGCCTGCATTTCTCATGAACGTTGATGGAAGCTGATGGGCAATTCCGTGTCCAAAAACTGGGTAGTTATTGCCATCATTCGCTGGATTACGGAAAGATAAAGGATCAGATCAGCAGTATATAAGGATAATTAGGTGGACGGAGGTTATGAATCTTTTGTGACTACACATTGTTTATGGCTGCAACAAACAAGGGTGTTTTTCTTAAAATGTTGATGAAGCACAGTCTCTTAAATGTTGGGTCAGTCATCAAAGTTCCCCCTCTCCCAAACGCTTCCACACTTATTTTTAGTTTTCTGTAAAAGAAAACTATTGTGCCGGCTTTGTCAGTCCGCCCGCACTCTTTCTGTCCGTTCGCACTTTTACTGTCCGCCCTCAGATCTTAAAAACGACTGAGGCTAGAGGGCTGCATATTGGTATGTTGATCATCCACACTCCAATCATCAAACATACCAAATTGCAGCCCCCTAACCTCGGTGGTTTTTATTTTATTTAAGGTTAAAGTTAGCCATAATCGTGCGTCTGGCAACGATATGGGACAGGCCTCCACCAGGGTGTGGTTAGATTTCATGGGCCGCGGCTCATGCAGCATTATACCGAGACCACCGAAAGATAGATTTTCGGTGGCCTTGATTATACGCTGTACATAAAACTCGGGGGAGCCGAAGAAACTTCGGCGCATTTTTTACTTGTTTAATTTCTTTCCGCTAAGCCTAATCTAATATTCCCAAGCATACACCATTTACTTATCCAATGGAGAAAAACCATTTGTCTCAGACATTTTTACAGCAAACCAAAAATTCTAACGTCTATATATTCTAGAACAAAAAATCTCTAACAAATTAATGCACATACGACTTCGACATCCTGAATATTGTGTCTACCACTTCTATCATAAACTCTTTCTAGGTCATTTATTTATCACAATTTTTTCATAAATAACGTATTATCTTTTAGTGTTTTTTCAGTTCTTCATTGGAAGGGTGGGTAGAGCTCTCGGGTAGCACGTTGTTGGCCCAGCGTTCGACTCTCCGACCAGCCAATGAAGAATTAGAGGAATTTATTTCTGGTGATAGAAATTTATTTCTCGTCAAAATGAGGTTCGGATTCCTCAATTAGCTGTAGGTCCCGTTGCTAGGTAACCAGTTGGTTCTTAGCCACGTAAAATAAATCTAATCCTTCAGGCCAGCCCTAGAGAGAGCTGTTAATAAGATATACTTAAGTGGTCTGGGCAAAAAGACAAGATAAACTTAACTTTACAGAAGAGAAAACGTGCTTTGCAAAATGAGATCACGAGTTCTTTATAGTTTGATGCATAACTTTCCATGGTATATAACTAACAGAAAACGTGCTTTGGAAAAGGTGAGATCTGTTGATAATAACACGGGAGTTCATTATCTCTGATGCATATCCTGATTATATTCGTCGCTAAAATTTTTTAATTTTTAAAATTTTTATATTTCTCATTTATGTTTTATTATTGTCTAAATCTTCTATATTATTATTTTGTTATATTTTTCATATATATATATATATATATATATATATACAGTATATATATTTCTAAAATTTTTAAATTTTTTTCCCATTTTTATATTTCTCATTTATGTTATTATTGTCTAAATCTTCTATAAACTGGATCAACGCTAGTGAGCTAGACATTTATAGAATGAACATGTAAATGAATATCTCTTCAGTAGTTTTTTGTCATCCGCTGCGTATACAGCCTCCTGTAAATTTATAATTTCTTAAAATATTCATTACGAACTCTTTGAACCGGCTAAAGTAAAATCTTTGTGAGACGGTTCACTTTTGAACGAGGCAATAAGTCAGGAAATTAGATTTCTTCGTCACTGAACAAAGGAATATTACTTGACAGAAGCAATCAAATGTCAGCGTTTTTACTCTGAGACTCGCTATGTTGACGTAAAGGTCGACTGCTCATATATTGTCAAGGATAACCGTTACTTTTAAAGTCAAGCAGTTGAACAGAGTTAAACTTAGTCTCAAAGAAAAGAAAAGAGATGTAACATAGTACGAACATTAAAGTGAAATAATGAGATTTATAGTTTTCAGTCCTGTTTTTTAACGACTGATATATGTACGGTATATCTGTACAAATCAAACTCAATGAAAACCTTTCCAGTTCAAGTGGAGCTGGTATCTAGCCTTCGAACTTTCACAAACGGAGTTGATTAAAGACAGCGTTCCACATCACGACATTGGATGAAGTTCTCAAAGTTTGCTGGAAGCCGATGTTGATAACAAGAGAGATACAACGGGTTCATTTCCTCGAGATACCCCCGCCCTCGAAATATGTTTAGAGGCATAGGTTCTCTTTGTGATAGGGGCATTCTCTTGGTGAAAAGGGTACTTTCTTTTTGTTAGGGGCATTAACTGACATCAAAATTGTTTTCAGATATTTCTTGTTTCTTTTAACTCTGTCATTTTTATATTCATTCTTTTCTGCTGAGGGTAACTAGGCAGAATATAACGCGGATGAAAATGAAAATATAAATTATCATAATCATAGTAGCTATCCTCAAGTTGTCTGATGAAAGTTCATTTAGCCACTCTGTTCACAATGATGACCAACTCGTGTTCTGTAGGCTGGTCCGAATTAACCGACAGACTTCATATGATGTGCCCAAAAGTTCACTGCCGTGGAATGGCCGCAACCTCGTGTTCAGAAGAAACACTAGATTCCACATGTTCTCTGTGTGAATGAAATAAGCCCTTACCAACGAATTTTTCCCTTCGAGAAGGTAACTAATAAAGGGTTTGTCATTCGTTCTTATGAATTATACTGGAATATTATAATAAACCATTGTTCTTTTATACTTCGGACGTGACCCACCACAGCCAGCTAACTGCTATGTTCCTATCTTCCTGCCTAGCGGTACGAGAAAGATAAATCAAATGCTGTTCAGTTATAAACGACCTTTTTCTTTTTCTGGGATCCATCAGGAACCATGGACAGACTCGATATAGAACAAAAGATGAGTTATTAAAATGCAGTCTTATCATCATATATGTATATATACATTATATATACATATATATAAATATATATATATATATATATATATATTATATATATATATATATATATATACTATATATATATATATTATATATATATATATATATATATATTATATATATATACAGTATATATATATCTATCTATCTATCTATATATATATATATATATATATATCTATATATATATATATATATATATATATATATATAGTACATATATATAGAATCTACTGGTCACTTGTTACCAGATACGTAAGTAATTGTAATAGCCACAATTCCTGGATTTTGTGCAGTCTTTGACCATGTTAGAAGCACATATCTAAAAGCAAAGATTATTGGGAATTGATGGACCTTTTCTTAATATTTTAAATGAGATTATAACAGGCAGAGCCCAAAGGATCTGTGTTGATGGGCAGTACAGTATCTTTAGTGATATCGTTTCCAGGTGTTCCTCAGGTAGAGTTCTTGGGCCTTTGCTATTTATTATCTATACTAGTGACATGTGGCAAGGTTTGGAATAGAATGACTGTATACGCTGATGATGCTACTCATTTATCTGTTGTTCCTTTTCTGCGCCTTAACCCTTGACTCCTTGAATACAGATCTGGCACGTATTCATGAGTAGATTTGGGGCATGAAGTTTAACCGTTCTAAAACTTTCGCGTCTGCCTCCTGGTCTACATTTAAAGGTTTATTAAGCCAACAATATAAGTGAGTTCGTTCACTGCACAGGCGCTTAAAGAATATATATATATATATATATATATATATATATATATATATATATATATATATATATATATATATATATATATATATATATATATATATATATAATGTATGTATGTGTGTGTGTGTGTGTGTGTGTGTGTGTGTAAGAAGCAAAGAACATTATAAAAAATAAGTGACGCATGTAGCACAAAAGAACACTGCCTAACTTCCATACATAAACAACGGAATTCGAAAGCCATTTAAAGCTGGAGTAAGGATACGAAGCATTACAACTGCAGCAAGTGATTAACATAATTTGACTTTGTGATCATCCTGGCATATAAACAAAAGAAGCATGGCGTTTATTCATAATTTCTGTCATATATTCTACGACGCATGCTTATTATCATAGTCATTTAGATAAAATAAATGCAAGGAAAATACAAGTCGCGTATTCACCATTTAGGTTACCTGAGGCCTTGTCGCGTGTCAGGAAATCAGAGATGCAAGGGATATCTCAGAACCGCATTGATAAAAAATCTAACGTCCGAAAGCATATGTAGTAAAACAACGAATCCTGCACTTATTTGGTTTCACTCATACTGGTTAAATTGTATGTAGATTCCATTTTTAGCAGTAAAGTAGAAAATTCATCTACTTTTACTCCAGTTCTGAAGAAGTGAATGTAAAGTACATTACGACCACTTTTGTGCAAAATATCCTTTTTCTTTTCACTGGTTTATATTTCATTTGATGTGAAAAGCAATATCAAATGCACGGGGAAGAAAGATACAAATTCCGTCGCTTAGGAAAAGTTCCGATTTGTGCTTTGTGTTTTTTTCTGGCGTTTTCCACTTTCTGTTTTTTCCCGGTTAACACTACATGATAAAGTTTGGAATAACTGATAAGTTCTGTCAGCGGGATCCACCGGAAGAATGCGTTTTCCAGTTAAAGTTATGTCGGAGTAAAATATAACTTCTCAATTATTTAAAAAAAAAATATTAACGTTATTGAATTAGAAATATTGTCTCTAAGAAAGAAGAAGAAGAAGAAGAAGAAGAAGAAGAAGAAGAAGAAGAAGAAGAAGAAGAAGAAGGTAGAGGGAAATAATTTATCAAGGGGCTCATTTTATCCTTTCCTTGTCTTATATCGATTATGAAAATGTTGGCAATTTAACCATTTCAATCACTTTTTTATAGCTCTCGATAACGGGGAATGGATTTTTGTGATGAAATCTCACGAAAATTTTGTTAGATACTTGTGAGGTGACATTCCCACAAGGAACCCATTTTTGAGTGTAAAATGACATGATGAGAATCTCTTTTAACTGAAGACAAATGATCCTGGGTACGAGAACCGATGGTTTTCTAAGTGAGAAAACAGTGTAGATAAAGAATACTCAACTCATTAATCTCAGGTACGCTTTTCATCTATGCGGTATCCCTTTTCCTGCCTCTGACAAATTATTGTTCTCGTCTCCATTATAATATGCACAGAAGAGTCGACAGCGCCCCAGTGCTTGGCCTGACAGCGTAAATCTCGTAAGTCACACCTTTCCTTTTTCTTATGGCCTTTTTTTACTTTGAATGGTGACACGACCTCGTGGAATCGAGGGAAATTGCTTACTTGGGTTAGTTTATATCTAGTCTGTCTCGTAAACGATCTTTTGTGCGCATACATGTGCAAGTCATAACAGAAAAAACTGAGTTTGCTGGCCAAAACCATATAGCCCTAATATTTAAATTCAGATGTGGACACAGAAGTCTACACCTGAATTTAACAGAAGACACGCAGCATTACCTTCGCACGACCTCAAAAGCGTTAAACACAGCATTAAAAGTGACAATTTCTTAGAGGAACGCTTCCTAACCTGCCCTAATTATTGTCTCTTTACTAAAAGACAAACTCCCTTGTGAATGATCCATCTGAAGCATGACAGCTGAGGTCTAATCAGCAATGTTGTAACGTTTGCATCTCTTTATTCAGTGTTGATCTCTCTCCTTCTAGATAACATGGCTTTTGCGTTCCATCTTTTTATCAGCCAAGTATTTTTATACGCTTTCGCCAACACTTCTTTTCTTTGGAAACTTCAACGCCTCTTCCTCTAGACAAAGATCATGGAATCAATAACCAAACGATGAAAACTCGATATATTTAGTTTTACTTCCGATCGAACTTTTAGTACTTAATCAAGAGTACATAAATAGTATTATGTGCAACTAGAAAGTATGGGGGTGGTTAGTTGGAGAGATTACGCAGCAAACCTGAAATACATAGAATCTAAACCCTTAAAATATTAGTCTAAACTTACTAGCAGCCGACTGAGTCCCTTTTCCTTGGTTTGTTACAAACCATATGATCTATTTTGTCGAAAAAGTGAAATAACTTCAGACGTTAACATCAGGCATGTGACTTCTGTTAAGCCGTAAGAAATATGTCTCATTTTCATTTATTTCTGTTTCCTTAGACGCAATTTCTGGATGTCCATGTATTTATACAGTGTATATGCATAACAATTAGAAAAAAGCAAGCAACCTGCACAAAATTCCATTCCCACAATGACTTGCTATTGCGAGACTAACCACTATGGTACAATAAGCGCATTCTGCCTTGATGACGCGTGTTGCAACTGACAATGAAATCGAACATCAAGCCGTTTTGACATGAAAACTTGCACAATTCATTATCATCTCTGGAGAAAAATAACCCATCCCCCAACTTTGGATCTCCGGTGTTGCTAGACTGTACATCAGAAATAAATTACTAATTCATCGCGCAGTCGTAGTCTGGCCAGAACCACTCAATGACTTAACTGAAAAGTAGACGAGTGCATGCCTTATCTGGCGGGCATCACAAACTGATTTCTATTGTCTAAAACTGTGGCTTCATGTATCGAGTCGACTCATACTTGCGCCTGGTTCGATTTTAAAAGCCCAGACTCGGAAGAAAATGCGCCCGGATATATGCGAACCAAAAAAAAAAAAAAAAAAATTATATATATATACACATTTTATATATATACATATATATATATACACACATATATATATATATATATATATATATATATATATATATATATATATATATATGTATATGTGTGTGTATGTGTGTGTGTGTGTGTGTGTTGTATTGAGAACAACGAGGAGAACTCAACCACTCGCAAATGACGCCTCCTTCTCAGGCAACAATTTACTATTAAAATCCAGAGATCATGAACGTCTCTTCCGTCGAGCCACGGTTGAATATTTCATGAGGTCTTGATTGTCTCATCTTGTGGCAAACGAGACTGTGACAAGTGACGCAAAACACATCTCAATAAAGTCCACAAATTAAAGGAACCCTGAGGTTTAGATTACTGCAGGGAATGCTTGCGCTAGAAAGCATGCATTTCCTTCCAGGAATCCTTGTCCACATGAGCATTTGCAAACACGCTGAACTATTTCCATGTACTGACATAATACATTTTGTCCTTACTGCTCCTTCTAGCGTGCTGGTATTTTTAGCGTGTAAATTTTACAATGTGATGGAAAATTTCGGCTATGAAAGCATTGTATTCCTCTCAGTTTTCCGATAAGGTACCAAGAAATACAGACAGAGGAAGTGAACGAGTGTTTAACTACAGGAAAAAATGTTTTAGAATAAACAGGACAGCATAAACGGAAAAACATTAAACACTGGTTGAAGGTGATTGAATAAATTTGGGCAATGAAGAGTAAGTGTCCAGGATAAACAATATAAAATAAGCACCTGATATTTTAATAACCTGATAGCTACAAGCAATGTATAGTATGCCGAGTATCCTTTTGCATTTCAGGTCCATATACACTAATATCTTTAATCGTATTTCCCTTTGCAGTTAAATAAATTTGAGCAATGAAGAGTGAAAGTGTACCCAACTGCACATTGTCGTTAGCTATCAGGTTATTGAATATCAGGTGCTTATTTTATATTGTTTATCCTGTACACTTGCACTCTTCATTACTCAGATTTATTCAACTGCAAACCTGAACCAAAATCATGGTGTTGAAGAAGACACATGAACAATATTCAACTGCAAAGGTAAATATGATCAAAGGCATTAAAGTATATGAAAAGATCTTAAATGTAAAAGGGTAAGAACCCGTTTACATTTAAGATCTTTTCATATACTTTAATGCCTTTGATCATATTTACCTTTGCAGTTGAATAATGTTCATATGTTTCCTTCAACACCATTATTTTGGTTCAGGTTTTTCATGAAGTGGTTTTCAGTTCACCCATCTAGGCCATTACGGTTTGGGATTACATTATCTTAGTTTCATGTACCATTCTCATTAATACGAAAGCAGTTGGTTATGTAAGCATGCCTTCACACCAGTGACAACATCTACCTCGCCAGGAAATATCAAATTATACTATAGGACAGCATATCATAGCCACTATAAGAATGAGGTCACGACCATGAAAAGGATAACTGCCAATGGTGCCACACCTAAAAATCATAACGGGAACGTTTCTTACTGCTTCCCGAACCATGTCAGCAGCCTCGTAATGGGTAACAGCACCACTGCCTAAGGAGAGATGTGGGAGTCTACCAACATATTATATAGATTTGAATGTACAGAAGGGAAATATCGAGCTGTTAACAATAGCTACATAGGTCGCACCACTACCACTCGACGAGAAAGATTGTAAGCTCACCACAACCAAGGGACAATATTCCAACATTATGTAGATGCCCACGACCAGACCCCAACTTTAGAAGAATCATTAGAAGGCACAGATATCGTGCATAAAGAAGCCCAGTTCCACATATTGCAAACAGCAAAAGTTTAAGTGTAAATCAACAACGGCCTGCTTTAAACATACAAAGGAACACGGACTTCATCCTCCCTTCTTCTGGGAAACCACAAGACTTCTGGGAGAATCCGAAGGAAGACACCTGTGACAGAATACTCCCAAAGATGACAGAAAATACCAACAATGGAACAGATCAAAACTATCAGACAGAGACGGACATCAAGACCTCACTCATGCCCTCTGCTACTTGCCGTGGCATAGGGCATGTCCTATGGGGTACCGGAAATGCCCTTGGTGCCACACAGACTATGAGAGAGAGAAGAAGGCCGGATTAGCTCTTAAGTCCACATGCTGCGAAATGCCCAATTTGTAGTCTAGTCCACACAGATTGGTGGGAGAGTGACTGAAGAAAAGGAAGGAATTAGCCTTAAGTCCACATGCTGTAATATAAAACCGTTTGCTTTAAACCTGATGAACAATTTGTAGTCTAGTCCTGAAGATGTTTCAGGACCTGATAAGGTGGGGACAACAGGTCAGATTTTGATTATAAAGTATAAAAGAAAATGGGAAGGAACCTGCAAAATAAGGGTCCGTTTTTTTTCACGAGAGGTGTAGAGGTGTTGACATGGACTGAGTATTTAATTGGGCAAACTAGTTGTTTAATAAAAAGAAATTCTAGTATTGACAGTTGGTGGTCATTGCTTTGCCTGTTATTTTGAAAAATTGAAGTATAGACTGGTTCGGGGTTTGATAAAGTTCTAACTTATACCAGAAGATAAGTCTTATTCTAGTTCCTCAATTAAATAATGCCACTGACGTTGGAACCAAAACGGACCTGAATGTCACTCAGCTTTTGCCTTCAGTACTATTTGGTAATATACTGTTATATATATATTTTTTCTCGTTTTTAAAATATATATTTTTAATTTATAGTTTTGAAAATATATATCCTGAAATCAGCATAATAAATACATTATATTCTCCTTATATAATATATATATATATATATATATATATATATATATATATATATATATATATATATATATATATATATATATATATATATATATATATATATATATATATATATATATATCAATATATCAATATATATATATATATATATATATATATATATATATATATATATATATATATATATATATATGTCTATCAATAATATAATATTGATATTATATATATATATATATATATATATATATATATATATATATATATATATATATATATATATATATACATACATACATATATATATATATATATATATATATATATATATATGCATATATTTATACATGGGGTTCCATGGAGTAAAAAAGAATGTGTGCATATGTATAAGTAAATAAACAAACACAAATATATATACACACATATATATGTATATCTTTTATTTATAATTTAAAGATTATTCAATTAGTCTATAAACTGAATATCAGTATAAAAAATATTTGTGAAGGATTAGAAATTCGCAGCGATTATTAAAATCTCGATATAAGATAAAAATAAGTATAACTTCGAATTAGTTCTCACAGTTATTATGAATTTCTAATCAACGAAAAATTTTTGCAACGTAAAGAGAATTTATACACTCCTTAGCGAATGCCTGATAGTATTCTAACATTGCGACAACATTAGAGTGAAGACTTATAGAATAATTATCTACCTTACTGTCCAAAAAAAAATAAGACTGGAAACAATCGATAAAAAAATCTTTCATTACTTCTTCCATTCACAAGACAACAATCTCGAGTAAAGGCGTGATAGGCAAGGATCTATATAATTTGCAATTCTCCTTCCCAATGGAGAGAACTGAACCATACGGCACTTAAAATGGCATTCCAATAACGGCTGAAGTTGTCTTCATTAACTTGGCCTCATTACCAGCTATTGGAAACTCATCTTGCTCAGATTCCTCATTACTATACAGATTTCCCAGAGGATGAAACGGGAAATTTGTTTACAGCCAGCTGATTGATAGTTAGGTGTTTTCAAAGGGACGACGCCAGTTTCAGTTCGGCTTCGAATGTTTTTTAACCCTGTTTCAGAAAGTTTCATATTTTGCACTGGCCAAAGAATAAGGAATTATCTAATTACAGATTGTTACAACGATGTTTTTCATTTTGGCCTATTAACTAAAATTGTCGAAATGGTTATGAAACCAACCTCTAACTTAGAGATTGCTTTATATATATATATATATTATATATATATATATATATATATATATATATATATATATATATATATATATATATATATATATGCATATATATATTGACTGTGAAATATTTTCTGTTAAAAAAATTCCATCAAATATATGGGAGCCCATAGAAACGCCAAAATTAGAAAATAAAGGCTACATTTCAGAGACCAAACTGTTTCTCTCATCAGGCTAATAGGAGAGAGATAATTTGGTCTCTGAAACATAGCCTTTATTTTCAACATTTTGGCGTTTCTATGGGCTCCCTTATATTTGACTGATACTGTATATGTATATATTGCAAAAAAATATATCTTCTATATATAAATATTTATATATAAACTATCTTTAAAATTTGTGATGTTGTATATATTGAAAAAGTCCAGTTCTGATTTTTCTGAAAAGTGCTTGAGGTAAATACTTTTGCACCAGTGGGTGAAACTGTCTTTAAAATTTGGATTGTTAAAAAATGGTCCTCACTTTTACAGACATTAGCCCAATATCCTGTATTTTCTGAAGAAGTGTTAAGGTGTATAACTTTTAATCCCTCTACAAATAGTCACTTTTATCTGACTCATAATTATTGAGTGTTAAAAAAGGGGGTCCTCACTTTACAAAGCATTAGCTTTTATGTATATAAGAGTATATTCGAGAAATGTTAACCAACTCAGAGGATCTTAAATATAATGAGCTTTACAAATAGTCAGTTTTATCTGCTCATGATTATTGAGTCATCAAACATTATGCCACGGAAATTACAGACAAAGAGTTGTGAGATCCTATCCAAAAGCTACAAAACATCGACGATTACGAAGACTGGCATTCTTGCGTCAAGGGAATAAGTGATGGCTTTCAACACTACACAGACAAGCGACTGTCAGAACTCGTTACTTTTACCATTCGGTGTTTGAAACTGTGAAACTGTGATGCACTCACTATACAACAAACTTGAAGATATAGTAATGTTTTATATACTGTATATAGATTTATTTTTTGTTAATGGTACTGCAGTTGACTTGATAATGCTTACATTGATTACAATGTATAATAATATGAATATCGTTCACAGTACGTGTAGAATTATATGAAAAAAATCATTATGGCCATTATATATGTATATATTGATATATATATGGCCATTATATATAAATATGAATAAAAAAAAAAATATATATATATATATATATATATATATATATATATATATATATATATATATATATATATATATATATACTTTAATCATATATTATATATAGTTATAATATTTTAACGTATTTGACGATTTCGTTATCTATCACTCCCTTTACTTGACATTGTCATTTAAATTAGTTAGACATTTTAGAAGTTGTACTGCATGCTTCATTAAATGAAAAAGTAATTCTGATTAAATGTCTATTTGTACAAATCCTATTCTAATAGGATTATTCTAATGTGCCGTAATGGTTCTTGATGATAATGGCGTCGGTATTTTCATAAAATTACCATATTAAACTAACCTACTCGCGTACTGAAAATTACCTAATTTTGTAATGAATCGAGATCATGAACAAATATAAAGAAAGAGGAAGAACATCTTTTTTTTTCATTTATACAACGACGTTATTATTACTGCTTTTTCCTTGGTATTGTTTACATCACAGTTAACAACGCCGATACCATACCATTTCAATACCCTCTGTGTAGGTCTTATTTCTTCTCTCACTTCCGCAATCTTCTGTTTTTCTCCCAGCCATGATAATTCTTCGATCTAAGTCTGCCTGCAGTGTACAATACGGCACCAAATGCCTTTCAGATGGTCAGGTCCCTCTCAGAGAAAACTGTGGATAAGGACTCTATTTAGGAAGAGTTCAAAATTACACAGAAACCCTCGAAAGACTAACAGCAAGCCACCACAATCTGTTGAAATAAGCATCAATCAATTCTTTGCTGTCCACCAACACGATAGAAGCAGGGTTGCAAAAAGAGGTCAAGAGCGGGACAAATGAACCCACAACCTCCTCTCCCTCTCCAGTGCCTCTGGTGGAGAATAAGATATTCTCAGACAAGAGTCTCAGCTCCCATGAGTCTCCCAATCCCGATTCTCTCCCCCAATCCACTGTGGCTGATGATGATAATCATCGTCATGATAGGAATGGCAGCTGGCAGGCACAAGCCAGTAGCAATAAGAAAGGAATCTCTCGATTACCCAAAGGACTGAACCCCAATCCTCATGGGTCATCTTGCCCGAAGCCTGAGAGGATATGTTGCGTTGTTATTCACAATTTGTGCTCCATGATGAAAGCTAGACGATATAGTAAAGAGAGTCAAGTTTTGGTCCTAATTTAAAAGTCTCAAGATAAAACTTAATTTAAGACGTGCTCCTTAGGAATTCTTACTGACACCCCATGCAGCAGTTTGGGAACACACCCACCTTCTACTGCAAGTGTCTACCCACTTCCTAACCCCCAGTGACTGCCCATCCCCAACTACGAACCCCCTCCCCCTAACCCAAATGATCAACTTATTCAGTTCCCAACTTCATGAGTAACCATGGATTCATCAGATATAACTGCATGGAATATTTATGGCTTCAAATGAAACTTACCTCTCTTAAACATGTTCTATAAAAACTTCAAAGGCATCATTGCACTGAAAGAAATGCTCCTTTGGCCATATGACCTTGTCATCTGCGATTCAGTGCATGAAGACTTCAAAGCCTTCTCAACCTCATCAATGCAAATCACAGATCACATCATAGCCAGTCACCTAGAAGGTGGTTTGTCTTTGCTGTGGCACAAATCTCTAGACAATATAGTATATGTAATGACTTCCAGGAGTGATAGAGAGCTAGGGTTTTCAAATAATAGTAGGAGACTGTACAATCCTAATTATTAAAGTTTACATGGCTTTTAAAAATAACAGTAACTGATTAATACTGCACGATCCTAGGTGAGTTACATAGCACTATTCACGATTTTACCTCTGACCATATTTGTATAATTAGGGACCTTAATTCTCATCCCTCGGAACAATTTTTACATCAAACTCATTTCTTCACCTTTGTTAAAATCACTCTCTCCAAATTAGCGATTTAATCTTCCTTCCTCCCTCTTCCTACACATACATACAAAACTGAACGGGTACAATTACAACCTTTTGGCTGGACTACTGCATCACATCCCTACACCTTCAAGACTCATATGAAACCTGCAACATTTGCAGGTTACATATCGAGCCACAGAATACTCCTAAATATGAGAGAAAATAGCAACAATGTAACGGAACAAAACTTTCGACCAGAGACGGAAATCATGCCCTGACTAATGCCCTCTGTTCCTCGCCATGCCATAGGGTGTGTCCTATGGGGCATCAGAAATGTCCTTGCTGCCACACAGACTACGAGCGAGAGAGTGACATCCGCTGACCAATGAAAATTCATCACTTAAGTGACATCACATGTCACATTTGAGGATTACTTCTTAAGTCTGCAAGCTGTAATAAAAACTCTTTCTGTCAATACGTAATTTAGTCCTGAAGACACCACCGATAGTTGGGGAAACTGTCGACTACAATAAGTGAATGAAAGCAAACGGGAATAATTTTTCTTTATTCCTGGGACGCTTACCTGAAGAGTAGTAGTAGAAGGATAGATATATTCAACGTCTCGATAGTAAGATAGTCTGCTAATAGTGCCATTGACCTCAACAGAAATAGAAAAAAATTATATATATATATATATATATATATATATATATATATATATATATATATATATATATATATATATATATACATGTATGTATTATGTATACATGCGTACATACATGCATATGCCTACACGTGTAATATGTAATACGAGCTGCTTACTATTCCCTCATCAGATATTTTAGCTGTCTTTTAAGATAAGAACTCGAAAATGTGCCCATGTAGGGTAGGATTCTCAGTGATAAAGAATTTTCCTTCATTGTTTATTAAGAGTAAATAATCAGACGCAATTCATATTCTAACTATAATGTTTAAATTTCGAGTACCCTTGAGGGAACTTTTAACGAGGCCAAAGTTTAAGGTTCATAAGTGAACCTTCCCTTGGTAAATATAGTTTGTGTTCGCTCGGTAATGAGGATTTTTAAAAATTCTTTGGTAGTCAGACAGTTTCTCGGATTTTGTGTTTTATTTATATTCGTAAGCTCTTTGCACAGAAGAAGAGTTTTCAAATACTTTGAGATCCGAGCTGGTCCTTTCTGATATGATTCGTTCATTGTTCAACGCTATAAATTTTCAAGATGATAAATATTACATAAATATTATTAAGTTACATCAAATAATGAATCTTAGTGACTTGTTAGTATGTGATGGTTTTACCAGGTAAGTTCTTATCAAATTAACGCTCCATATATCATTAACAACTATTTATTTCAGTAGCAGGTTGTTTCATGAATGTTTCCTGCTTGTGCGTGTGGTAGGGTTCAGCATCCAATGCAAATTTCTACAATAATCTGCAGAAGAGTTGGATACATCGCCTTAACATCTTTACTACCTAACTGATAAATCCCGATTCTAAATACAAAACAAGCAGTGGTTCATCCTTTTCATGAGCAGGTGATATTCTAGTCCTCACAATTGCTCTCCTTTTCCTACATCTTCATGCATTGGTACCGTATCTGAAGCCTTGTTTAGTCCTTGCTTTCTAAAACTCGCCTTTTTTTATCAACAGTACTAGGCTACAGTCACAAATCAGGATATGACGAAGTATGAGGACCAAGCTTAAATACCGTAGATTTTAATTTACTTTAAGCAGAGATATTGCTTTAGAATAAATTATCAGAATCCTTTCCTTTGCAATCCTTCTACAACAGGATTAGGTTATATAGCATATGAAGACAACTATGCGCACAGAGGGAAAAAATCTATTCAAATGTGAAGATAATCTAAACTGCATTTAATCATTTACATTTTAACATGAATGGATCTTGATTAAAATAAAATATCTTCTTCGTTTTTAACGTGCATTTTTTTCCCATTTTCTATATGGGGTAAACACGATGCCTTCTTTACGAAGGACTTTGATTTGGCGTTGGGGTAGGCCGTAGCCTCGATCGGCTGACTGCCTGACATAACTTCACAAAATTACTTTTATTGTTTGAACCAGTTCTTTTATGTTTTTGCCAGTCATGAACTTCAGTTCATAGAAAAGTCCGTTTGTTTTGTTTTGAAATATTTACTGAATTAATATCTGTTTAATTTCCAGTCATTAAATGGTATAAC
This sequence comes from Macrobrachium rosenbergii, assembly GCF_040412425.1. Lineage (NCBI taxonomy): Eukaryota > Metazoa > Arthropoda > Malacostraca > Decapoda > Palaemonidae > Macrobrachium > Macrobrachium rosenbergii. The sequence continues at coordinate 45,829,641 of NC_089751.1, read as the reverse complement.
CGTATAAGGCTAATTTAAATCGTCGAAAAACAAGTTCAGGATATAAAAAACAAGACATGGGAAGACCCTGACATTGATTGTTTACCTATTCCAAAAAAAAAAAAAAAGGCAGCGCTCTTAGCTTGACTTAGTTAAAATATTCTCTCTCTCTCTCTCTCTCTCTCTCTCTCTCTCTCTCTGTAAAAAAATTTTAGAACTTATGTTTCCTCACATGCTTAACAAAATAATTCTGAGGATTTGTACCGGGCTTAGCATAAAACCAAATATTTTGCTACAAACTTTTAATTGCGTCTTCTTTCGCCTGTGGTAGGAACTAGAGTTTAAAGATGATAGAGGAGTGCCTCGTTTTAAAATAAATGCGGTATTGTAAGAGATAAAACTCTGTGTTTTCTGAAATGCTGTGTGTGTGTGTGTATGTGTTAATTTGTAACTAAGGATATTCTTTATACCCTCCATATTCAGATTTGATATCTTTTAACCAAATACTGTTTTTCATAAAGACAGCCATACCTCTACTAATCCAAATAAAATGAGGAAATTAGCGTAAATAAGAAGAAATGGGTTGATGCTCCAAGTCTATGGATCGAATATCCTGAAGGTTTGTTAAATGCTTGGTACTTGTGAGAAACAGAACTAGATATCACGCGAATTTGAAGGATTAATGTTAAATTTGAGAGAAATTGTGGGAGATCACGGCTGAACTTATAAGGATGGTGCCATACTAACAGATTTAAAATAAATGGCTTGCAGGTAATGCATGTCCGGATAAGATGAAAGTTTCAAAGAGATGAACGAAAGGAAAAACTTTCTGTGTTTTGCATGAAAAAGTAAGAGGCTAAATATTGAATGTTAGGAGAAGAAAATATTGAGTTTTGACTAGGAGGAAGATGCGTGTTAATTTGTACAGGAACTATGATGGATATTCTTAAATAGTTTTCTTCCGAAATAATCTAAAGAAATCCATGAATGGTCAGTTTTGATGCACAAGATGATTTTTATAGCACCAGTTAGCAGTGTTTTAATGTAAGCAAAGCATGTGTTTTTATAATGACAACTTTTATGTGAAAGTGGGTCTGAGAACGGGGTTTGTTTGTTACTAATTCCAGGGAAAGAACTTTAAAATAGATGGAAATTAAAAACAGTAAATAAGCTAAAGGAACAACTGGGTTGATTTGCTCACGTTTAGGAGTAAATATGTTATAAGATGCTGATATGTGAAAGTATGAGGATCACAGATTGGGTAAGTCAAAGAGGGTGGCATAGAATATCCTGGAGCATCTAAATTTGTTCAATGTTGGCAGCCATCATAGAGTACAACATGTGGTTGTGAGTCAGAAATCAGAATGTGGTCTGGATATCACATTGAATTTGTAAAAAGGATCAGATCTTGATAATAAGTCAGTGTGCTCTGGGCATCCTATGTAAGTGTGGACCTTTACATAAGTGGTCTTTTGGAGCAACCTGGTGAGCAATGTGGTTCCCAGCCACACTCTATTCACACCACATCTGGTGCTTGACAACTCTGCTTACTATTCTGTCATTTCCTCTGATCCGTGATAGTAAAAAAATTATCTAAGGTAGATTTGTCTATAACTAACATATAATAAACATCACCATATTCACTATTGTCACTAAAGCGCTACTTCATCCCTCTGTAGCATTTTGATGGTTACTGAAGGTCTAGCCCTTGTCCTGAGATTATCCTTAAGTTGGAAATCAAATGTTCCCATTTATCGATAAAATATAGACAAAAGCTCCCTAAAATGATGAGAAAAACGTTATCTATTACGAGCTACCTAACTATAAGTATGACTGAGGGATCAGTCCCACGTCATGGGCAAGACCTTTTAATGATTGAGATCAGTCTCTCGCAGTGAAGGAGTTAAACCCCTGGCAACTAAAAGACTAAGTATGACCACGCCTACCATAACACAGTTACTAATGATGTAAATACAGCATTTTATCCTTGAATTGCTCTCACTTGATAGTGCTAAAAGATTGTTCCCTCAGCACAGCAATAAACAGAGTTCTTGCATAAAACCCTAGTAACTAACAGTCAAAACACAGCCAACTCTACCGCTTAGAAACAGTCGCATAAAGGTTAAAACATACAAGAGATGTCATCAGATGAAAACATGAAAATGACAAGATAAATCTACATCCTGCCCACTTCTTGACAGTTGAGCCATCAGGCTGGTTACAGAAAGCAGAGGTACAATTCTGCCTTTGTCTTGATAGGAAGGGAGAAAGGGTTGCTTAACTAGAACACCATCAGTTCCTCATCGAGGAGTTCTCCTTGCATAAGCCCACCCATGCCAGATGAGACCGTGATCTACTCAACACACCACTTGGGTACACATCACCTGTGTCACCTTGGGATGAGCCCAAGTCCATTCTCATTCTACTAAACCTTGTTGCAGACAGCAAACTACTGTAGGTTGACTATGCCAAAAAGATTTGGCTCTGTTGTCTGCCAACCAACGTCCAAGCTACCCTAGCCAATTCCAGCCCAACTGCAGCCAGGAAGAGCACCACTAGGAGCGACTGGGGGAAAAACACCACAAGGGAATCCACACAAAAAAAGTAATGGTGGCCACTACAACACCTCTGGATGCTTAATCTTTCAGATTTTATTTCATTGACAACGCCTCTGGCAATAAGTGTATGGTGGACTTGGGGGCCTTCAGGTCAATAATACCAGCATCAAAAGCCAAACAACACCCAGATGGAACATGTGATCACCAACAGCAACTCCGTAGCATCTTATGGCCACTGATACCTTGTCTTCTTTCTGATGGGAAGGAAATACAGCTGGGATTTTTTTGTCACTGAAAACCAAGCGCCCTTTCTCAGGGCCGACTTCTTAGGCATTACAGGCTGCTTTTGGATGCCTCATAGTCAAGCAGTTGAGCCCAAACAACCACCCACCTCTTCAGTAGGAACAACTGACCTACACCACCGCCTACAAAATTTCCCTGATATCTTCCTGCCAGCTATTTGTCGGACTCGCAGGATATTGCCAAACGTGGCATCCTTCATTATATACTGTAAATAATTGTTCCCCAGCTCACTACCAGCTCCACCTGACACCAGAGGAAACTACTCAAAGCTAAAAGCCTTGAAAGAGATGCAATAAATGGCCTTTGCCAAAAAGCCTCCAGCTGCTGGTCCTTATTAGTCTGCATAGTCAAGAAACCAGATGGATCATGCCACCCTGCAAAGTCTATAGGTGACTAATCCTTTAAGCAGAACCTGACAACTACCCACTCCCCAACAAGGTAGACATTACACCCACCCTCCACAGGCAATAATCTATGAGTTTGACATATTGAAGGGGCACATGTAGGTTCCTGTCTGCCCAAAATCTATCGGAAATCTTGAAAATGGAATCATCAAACCTTTAGAACATGCACCTCCTATTACTAGTCCATAACACTTAGACTGGATATCACAAATAATTTATACAATATTGCTATAACTGTGACCACACTATGAAAAAATATTTAGCTTGTATCCGTCTCAGGATTGCATAAGGTAAGCAGGATATGCTGAGAATACATGACAGCATGTACTTTTCATCATTTCACAAGATGCAGAGTGTCATTTACAAAAATCTCACTAATTATAAACCAGTTATAACAAGCTCAGCAATAATGATAACAGGCTGTTAAACAAAACAGTTTCTATGATAAATTCTGAATATTCCCCTAAACTGGAAAATCTAGACAAATGTCATCTAATTGATTATAAAGAAGTTAAAACTATTCTGTGTAAACTTGCACAAAATATTCTGCAACACTCTTCTAGTTGTTTTCATTTACAACACCTTGCTTACTAATATGTTATACACATGCAAATGTTTTTCTCATTGGAATCCCGTTGTTAATCATACCGACAGTATTATCTGAAAGATAGCAAGAAAACACTTCGTTTTAAAAAAGCTATAAAAAATTGTGAAAATTCACTGAAATTGCTGGAAAGAAGAATCAAGGCGAATCCAGAAATCTAGTATGACCTCTAACATATACATAATGCCTAATAAGTGGCTTCGAAATTAAACAAACAAAGACACATGCATTCCATAATGGTTGAAGAAAACGCACCCGAAAAAAAAGACAAAAAGTGTCTATAATCTCGCGGATTGCAAAAGACGTCACAAATGGGCTGGAAAAAGGCTACTGGCTCGCGTCGATGGAGGGAAGGCGAACGCACAGCACCTCATTTCCAAAGCCATGGGCCATTAACCGGCATAAGGCTTATGTTTCGCTAAGCGCCTTTGCTTAGCAGCTCAGCTTCAGCAAACCAATCGTATATAGCTGGATACAACAAAATAGAGAAAGGAAATGTCAATAGAAGCTCATGGCCCCGTCGCATTACGCCTACTGATCTTCAAGATCAGCGGATCATTGACGTGGCTCGCTTAAACGCCCTAACGGCTGTTATATTTTTTTTATTTCTTGTAGTCATTCAGCTTGGTAATGGATATCATCGTTCACCTTTAGTTTTATTTTACCCGTGTTTAACTAAGAATCATTGATTTGAATTAGGATGAAACTTACAGCATATCGAAACGAAGACCGCTTTCATAGTAACGTCAATGTAAAGAAGAAAGAAGACATAAGCGGTTTTCAGCTTTGCCAGAATAGTTACTATTTTCTGTCAGCGATCACTAGACGCAAAATCTCATTGCCCGTCGACTTGAGGAAATGGGCGATGACAGATGAAACGTGACTGGCGCATTGAAAGTGTTACTTGTCTCCGATTTCTCTGCGACAGACTGTTCACTAAATTGAGTGATGGGGAAAGCATTAGACTTATTGATACGCAGAGAAATGCTCAAAATTCGATGGGGTAATTCTTGATATTGTTATCGGGATCAAGATTTCAATTGCAAATGTGCATCTGCACAAAATGAAGATAGTGAAAAGTAGTGTGGGACTTGTTTCTGTATTCAAACAGGGAAATAATAATGATATTATTATTTACAATCAAGCCAATTATAAGCATGTTTCAGTAAATGATACACAGTAACTGCAACAGCACTGTTGCCCTTTCATATAATAAATTATTGTTTTAACTAAATGTGTTTCTTTTCGTAAGAGAGGCTTAGAAATTTCCCAATTCCTCCAATTTCAATTGCCCAAAGAGATATCATAAAAGTAGCAAAAGCTACTTCACTGTATCACTGCTTTACCCTTTAATAGTCAGGCAGCTAAACCCCATTTTTTGGTGATTTGGGGACTTTCCGGACAAAAGCATGAAACTTGGTACAAATGTTGTTTGATACCTTAGCTACAAAATTGTCCCCGGAACCAACTCATATGACCCCATCTTGGGGCCATATTGGAATTTTCAAGATGGCTGCCATCAATATATCTATACAAGCTTACAAGGGTTATATGTTACAAAATCATGCAAACCATGTGGCAGGATCCTCTTTAGGGCCATTAAGAACATTAAAATGATCAAATATCAAGTGACTATGAACCCAGCCTATGGCCGGGCATGGCTAAGCTCCTGCTGAGGGCATTTGTATTGAACCAGAAGTTTCATTTTCTTAAGCTTAACAAGTATTACTTTCTTTCCACTGAGACTAGTGAAGCCTACCAGTAGGACGAGTTCTTGGTTAGTGCTGCTCAATTCTACTTTTAACTTATGAATATGTAGATATAAGTGTGTAGAGTCGCATCTATAAGAGTTTGACTTCAGCTCCGACTCATGCAAATTTTAAATTTACGACTCCGGCTCTGACTCTCTCTCATATCCTGATCTTAAAATAACTTTCATTGAATATGTTAAAAGGAACTTAAATATATAATTTCTATTCTTTTCTTTATTGTTTTTTCCAGAGAAACTTGATGTGCTGATTTCAATAATATTTGCAAACTTAATAAAGATAACCTAATTTGGGATTTCAAACCTTCATGATGTGTTCTGTGATATGGGAAATCCTTTCTGTGATAGTGGTAATGAGTTGCTGGTCTTAGATACAAGAAATGTCATGGATGATTCTGTGATAACTACGGTAAGAACAATAACAACATTAGGAACTGAGCAATATAACCAGTACTACAAAGATGTTGTCACAGACTGTAAAAAATCAATTCACCCCGATCAAAAAGAACAAACTAGCTCTCTTCAGATGCCCCAGGCCGAAATTGCAAAAAGCAGAAAGTCGCGGGAATGGATCTCTGAAGAATGACGTTTCTCTCTTCTCTCGATTGTATATTGTCATGCAACATAGAGACAGTGACATGGATGCATTCTTTCAACATGAGAATCACCCTTTTCCACCTTCTTTGTCTAATGGTGAAACTGCGGTTGGAAAAAGTCTGACATCCAAAACATAATCAAGAGTGAGGATAAGGCTAATGCACCAGATAATTTTGATGCAAAGTTTCTTGATGGAGCTGCTATCGTGCATATGCTACCTACTGCAAGTGTTGCCACCTTTAAGGAGTATGCTGAATGCATCTTCGTTCCTTACATCTTGAAACAGCTAGAAACATGCCAGCGAATTGACATTGTTTGGGACACTTATATCACAAATAGTCTAAAAAAGAGTCACCAGAGAAAAGCGAGGCACAGGGATCAGAAGAAAAGTTGAAGAAAGGAACAAAATACCATTAAACTGGCAAGACTTCCTCAAAGACTCCAACAACAAGCAAAGAACTCTTTGCTCTCTTATCTCATAAGGTTGCTAAAATGACAGTTCCTGACGAAAAGAAGTTGTCATAACTTCAGGACAAGATGCCATAATTGTTGGTACTAGTCATGTAATCCCAAGATGCGACCACGAGGAAGCAGATACAAGGCTACTAGTTTATATTCAGGATGCAATGAAAGAAGGTCACAAGAATTGTTTGATCAGGACTGTGGATAGTGATGTCCTTTGTCATTTTGATTGGAAAATTTCATCATCTAATGTCAATAAAGACCTGATTTGAATATCTGGGTTTGGTTTGGCACAGGGAGAAACTTTACCTACCATCATATCAACACAATTTGTGCCTCTTTAGGCGAAGAAAGATGTATATCCCTTCCAGTATTTCACTGTTTTACAGGATGTGATACAACTTCATCCTTCTATGGAAGAGGTAAAACTACAGCATGGACAGCATGGTACCATTATCCTGATGTAACTAAGGCATTTATGTTCGTGGCACAAAACCCTTTTACAGATCTTGACAGGAAAGTTATCACTTCAAACTTCTAGAGCGTTATACAGTTGTCCTCTATGACAAGAGCAGTGATGTTGAATGGGTAGACGAAGCAGAAAAATATTGTATTGTCAGAAAGAAAAAACTATGGAAAATATTCCTCCTACTCAGATGCTCTGCTCCAGCACACCCGAAGTCATCTATCAAGCAGGAATATGGTCAACTTGTGACAAATGGGAACAGAATCTCCCATCTGCTGAAGGCTGGGGTGGACTTTCAACAGAGAATCGCAGGCATGGACACCAAACTGGATCACAAGACCTATAGCATCCAAAGCATGCAGTGAGCTGATTAAATGTGGTTGCAAGAGTAAAAAGTGGATGTGGCACGTTGTGCTTGTAAGAAGGCAAAATGAAATGTACAGACCTGTGTAGCTGCAACTGTATAGTTTGATCTGTTTATGAAGATCTTCTCTTGGAAAGAGTGATTTTTTTTTTTTTTTGTATATCTCAAATCTTTCATATCTAAGTATCATTGATTGAATTTTACAAGCTTTTCACCATGATAATCATCTTGTTAATTTTTACCAAAGGCATGCAAACATATTTAGTTCCATTTTTGTAATATCTCTGCCTTCTTCAACTTCTCAATGATGCTAGTTTATTGATAAAAAAGAAAATATGATATGTTTCAGAAAATATGTATTTTCTAGTTGAACTAAGAAGCAAAACAAGGTATTTTGATAAGTGTGCTTTGTATTTGTATTGATTTAATGTCCTTGCTATACACTGAATGTTTTTGCAATACGTCTAGGTTTTTGTGGTATTATTTAATACCATAATGTGTGCTATGCTAAATCTTATGTGATATGTGGAAAATAGTCTCATATATATATTTTTTTTTTTACAAAGGCCTACAAGCAAAATTGGGTCTATTTTTGTGATATCTTAGCTTTATAAGTTTTTCATTTATAGCTCTAGTCTGTAGCTAGATTTTACTGATAAAGAAAATTCTATTTATGTTTGAAGAAAAAATGGAGTATTTATTCAGTTCTTCTAGATATATAACAATTATGCTGTAAAATTTGTATTGTTATGCATTTATATATCCCTTGCTAATAGAATGTTACTGCAATAAGCCTGTTTTGGTCAGATATTTTTTTATTTTATCTTCTACATACACTTTATTTTATGTGATATATGGTGTACAGTTTCATTTATTTTACAATAGGCCTACAAGAGGAGAAAGGTCTGCTCTCATGATATTTTATCTTTATAAATGTTCTAACTATGATTTCTAATCTTTGTGATCAGAATTTTTCTGATTATAAAAAAAAATTATTTATTTTTGTCTAGAAAGCAAAACCAGGTATATATTTTGATACTAATTATGCTTTAAAGTGTATTGCTATAAGATATGTAACCTTATTCTATAAAGAACGATATTTATGTACCATACCCATTTTTTCTTTAAGATTAATTTGGGATTTTTACTGCATATGCTTAATTTCATATGATATCATATTAGAAATGCATCTGATCATAGTTTAAGTGGTTTCACTGATTTTACCAGCCACAAAACATGGATTGATATAAAACATGCCTATCAAATGTTGCATTATCTATTCTATTTTTTCAGTGGCAGCCATCTTGAAAATCAATATGGCGGCCAAATAAGGGTTTGATTGATTGGTTCCGGGGATAAAATTGTTTCTATGCAATATCTACAAGTCTGCAAAGTTTGATGCTTTTGTCCAGTATGTCCCCAACAACTTGGTTATCTGCCTGACTATAAAGAGACTTTGACGGAATGGAATTAAGAATACTATACAGGGAAGAGATGGAAGAAATGGTGTTACTACTTTCCATCTGATACTGTGCCACCCTTGGTCATAATTGCTCCTGTTGTGGGAAATTTGTTCAGAACCTTACGATATGAATATGAAGGGTGTAGAGGCAATTTTTAGTTTTCAGAAAAGAAAACTACTGTGCCGGCTTTGCCTGTCCGTCCGCACTTTTTTCTGTCCGCACTTTTTCTGTCCGCTCTCAAATCTTAAAAACTACTGAGGCTAGAAGGCTGCAAATTGGTATGTTGATCATCCATCCTCCAATCATCGAACATACCAAATCGCAGCCCTTTAGTCTCAGCAGTTTTTAATTGATTTAAGGTTAAAGTTAGCCAACGATATAAGCCAGGCCACCACCGGGCCGTGGTTAAAGTTTTCGTGGGCCGCGGCTCATACAACATCATACCGAGACCACCGAAAAATCGATCTATTTTCGGTGGCCTTGATTATACGATGTACAGACAACTCGATTGCACAGAAGAAACTTCGGCGCGTTTTTTACTTGTTTGTCTTTTTCGCCAGAGGCTCCATCTACAGTATGAGTCTTCAAACATTTCAGTTACGTGTTTTTCTTAAAAAATTTTCCTTCTCTTTTGCAATTGAAAAAAAGATGATACACCATTACATCACAGCTTTACCAGTCAGGTAATACGAACAACGGTAAGCTAAAATTGATAAAATCTGAAGCAATCTTGTATCTTTTCCTTGTATTAAAGTATGTCAAAACAGGATAAAAGACTAGTTTATATGCGTTTACGCTGTTATTAAGGAGGGGGGCTGATGCATTATTTTCATATTGCGTGCAGGGGTTGCACACGTACTTTTTTGTGATCAAACCAGCCATTAGTAACTTGTCAGTCATTTATTATTCAACATGCTTCATACCTGTAGATTCAAGAATATTTCCATAGATTTAATAACAAAAGAGTATAATAGTAACTGCTGTTATACTCTTTTGTCGGAGTAATTTACATTTATTCATATTTACTGCACTTTTTGTCGAAAATCTTGAGGTATGTTTGAATTGTCTGTTTTGAATGGATTTCTCCTTGGTATTCGTGTCTTCATCGCTCTCCCCTGGTTGGAGATACAAACTTGTGCTCATAACTAAGGCAATTTACGATATCAGAAATGTATAAAAACCTATATTCAGGAATCAATAACGAGTCGATGAAAGTACTCTAAAGGGAAAGAATACAAGGGAATAATCATTACCATAAACGAGCTCCCATTCGTGTCTAAACCGTTCCTGTGAATACCATTGTCAAAAGAGAAAAATGGTGCGATCCTGGGGCCATTTTGCATACCCGCAGGGCTTAAATATTCATGAACGGCGGCAAGAGCTTTCCTTATCACCTGTTCGACCTGTGGCCTTATTCTGCCAGAAACTGTCGGACAAATTTGAAAGAAGTTCGTGATGCAAATATGAAAACTTGTTCTTGTTTGTCTATAGCTGGCATTCTTTAAAGTTGTTGAAACAGGCACTTCTGAATTCAAGATCATCTTCTTGTGTTCTTAATAGGTTGGAAAATGTATATAAGAATATAAAAAAATTATCTCATTCCTCCAAGTTTTCTTGTATTTGCTTCCACTCTATTTTTCTTAGTAGAATAATAATTGCGTGACTGCTAGGGTGGAAAAACTCTACGTAACTTCATTCCAGTTCCTTATTGATGTCATGCCTTCTTCTTGAGCCTTCTATGCCCTCACCTAAGTTTAACTCCAACCGTTGTATACTTTGGTTTGGTTAGTCCTCTCTTATCATTTCAATAATTACTCTTAAATCTTCATGCTATACTAAACGTTTTCCAGACTATTGGAAAAATTATTTTGAATCATTGTGTTTTGGTTTATTTGGTGCAAACTGAAATTACAGTTATGAAAAGTCACCTTTTCAGTTGTTTTAATTCCTCTTTGGAGTGTATTTTACAGAATACAGTAGCAAATACAGATAAAATCGTTGAGTTCACAATGAATGGAGCCTGACTGTGATCAGGTTTGTGAACAACAGTTATGTTTTGACATCTGGTCTGAGAGCGTATCATAATTCTCGGACGGAATTGCTCTTACTGTTGACCATTTAGGAACGTGCTTGCTACAATGGTAAAAAGAACTCAACTTGCAGAAATGAGTTTTGGGAAAAAGGATAAAAAGATTTCGAGAAACAGACATCCAAGAGAATCTAGGGTGCCTGAATTTTCACCTTGCATCCCAGGGATGTGTTTCGAGGACAAGGACGAGGAGATCGAAGCTTGACAAACCCTTGACATCAAAAGAATCGATATTTTCCTATCGATTACTCAGTCCGAAACTACTACTTCCTGCCTAGTTTTTCACCGTGACTTGTTGCATTCAGGACTTCTCTGACTCTCCTTCAATCCTTCAAGATTATAGATTATATTATATATATATATATATATATATATATATATATATATATATATATGTATGTATATGTATGTATATATATATAGATATATATATACTCACACACATACATATATATATACATATATATACACACACATATATATACATTATACATATATATATACACACATATATATACATTATACATATATATATACATATATATATATATATATATATATATATATATATATATATATATATATATATATATATATATATATATATATATATATATATAATCAAGAGTTATCAAGAAATAATGAAAGTCAACGATACATACCAGTACAGTATAAAGTCAAAGACGAATAAGTACCATCAGAAAGCAAAACAATCCTTGAGTGAAAAAGCAGAGGCCAAATAGAAGTCAAACCAATGAACTGCCCATAACCAAAAATCTACTTTGAACTACTGAACAGTTTTGCGTTATTATACGCGATTCTATAATATTTCTTTTATCAATCTTTTTTTTTTTATATTTTCAGTTTTTCCAGTCCGCTGAACGATTACAATTTTCCATATGTAGGAGAGAACATTGGACAGACTTCCAACCGTAGCATATGCCTAAGCTGATTTATCCCGACACCAGAAGCCCATCACTTTTGCTGATATATTTATTTCCTACAATCTTCACACGGAATTTCACATAGGTAGGTCACCTTATCAAATGTAAGTACTTCAATATTTTGGCAAAAAGAGAACTCCCCAGAGACAGATTTTTCTCTCTAATGGCTATAACTAATAAATTATCACGATTGAAAATCTCTATGCTGCAAACGCTGTATGATAAATTGAGTTACTGGCGTCCCTTAGATATTTTTATTTAAAGGAATGAACAAAATTAAAAAAGATATATACAACATTAAAATGAAAGGTAACAGAATATACAGTAAACTAAAAATGAAAAAAGCAGTGAACAGAGCTACAGAACAAAAGATTAAGGACCGACCTAGAGGAGTGACAGCGTTAAACTAAGAGTAAAAATAAATAAAAACATTACAAGCCAAGACAAATACAGAGGGAATGAAGAAGTGTGTTTATTTAACAACAGAAGTTGTTTAATAAAAAAGTGATACCAGAATAAGAAGGTCTTGAGGGTTGGTGGCATTACCTAAAAATGCAGAAACTTTCATTATAAATATGTGTTTTAACAAATTTTCGAGTGGTTTCTAATATTCGAATGTTCCGGGTTTGAAATTCTGCTACCAGTACGAAAACTTACGCCACGATGAGACTTGATCCGCACCTTAGGGAGTCCGCTGGTGGATCCCACATAGGTTCCTGGTCAACTGAGAATGACTCTGGGCTCTCGGAGTGGGGGGTTGTGGAATGTGAGCTAAGACACCATATACAGCCAGTCATTGTCATTTTGATTTAATAAGTAGGCTGCATTTAAACGAAAATCACGCAGTTTGACATTAAACCTTGTTGTGTCTGCCATTTCGGTGGACAGGGACCCTGAGTTCTCAAGGAGGATCGAAGACAGGGCTGAGACATCGTAATAAGTTGGGTCACAAGTGTAAGAAAACTCACACACAAGATATTGATAAACAGCTGATTTTATTTATGGGCTCTGGCCGGTTTTAATACAACCAAATGCTGTTTATTAGCTACATGTAATCTAACATCCTTGTGGTTTTGACAGATTGGTGTGATGCAAGTTACGTGTGGGCATGTGGTTGCAAGGGCGCTTCGTGCAAGTCTATAAAATTTGGCAGCTACAACTGGGTTTGTTACCGAAGCTGGGAAGCTTACAGTGCCTTTAGGCGTCTTATTTGTTTCCTGGCCTTAAACTTTTTAAAACTATGGACATTACTGGTAAACTGAAATTACATCTGAAATCTTTCAGATTTCCTTTTATTTTGAAATAAAATGAGAAAATATAGTTAGATTTATGATTAGCAAGAATTTTTTGCTGCTTTTTTAAATTCAGTGATCACCAGGAAATATTTTGGAAAGGAGAGGGCCCTGTGAAGAGGGTATATGGGTATATGAAACAATGATGAAATAGAGGCCCAGTGATTCTCCAACTGGGTGCCCCAGGGTGCCACAGAAAGTGCCTAGGGGTGCCGCAAGATTGTCATGAATTTTGTCTTGGCTAGATCATCTCAATGAACATATGTTAAAAAAAAAATTTGTCGAAGTCTTCATATAATTATCAGCGTGCCTACTCTAATTATGTCTGTCTAATTTTTCTGATATGCTCCTTGTTTGTACAGTATATTTCTGCATGCACGGTGTGCTGATTTTGGTTTGAGTAGGGATAATAATTTTATTCATTAAATAAGAAGTTAATTCATGCGATATGGTGGGATGGTGAAGAAGGGGTGCCACGGTAATGATTACAATAGTTAGGTGCCGCCACTAAGAAAAAGATTGGGAACCACTGCGACAGACAAACAGAGAGCGATAACAATTACATCTGAATTCCACGACTGGCTTCCTTTGTCAATCATACTTTTATCACATCCGCTGGGCAATCAATTACCTGCTGGCAAGAGGGCTTCTTTGAACATCTCTCTCCTCTTATTTTTTATCACCTTTAGAAACCTTCTTTTGATCTCAAAGTTAGATTGCTCCTCAATTACGGTCCTTTGTATCTTTCTGTATCTAAGTTTCTGACTAACACGTGTTCGGATGAACAAGTCATCAGATACGTTATGGAATTTACTTCCTTCACTGAATAAACAGAAATGCCAAAAAAACTTAATAAATAAATAAATATATAAATATATAAAAAAATAAATTGTATATATATAAATGCATGCATACATAAATAAAGACAAGACCACGAAGGAAAGAGAAACAATGGAGTGCTGCAAGACCTTTCGACTTTTCGTCCTTTGCTTAGTCTGCTAAGTAAAGGACGATAAGTCGAAAGGCCTTGCAGCACTCCATTGTTTCTCTTTCCTTTGTGGATTTTATCTTTATATATATATATTCATCACGTTCCATATTTTTGTGATTCAGTTATACCTATGCATACATACTGTACATGCATGTACATATACATGCGTGTGTTTATGTCTATGTCTAAGTGAGTAGCCTATGTATGAATGTGCAAATGTTCACAAGGTCTAGATGGACAAAAATGTGCCCAGAGAGCTTGGTGTCACCGGCGAACCTAGGGGCGACATTCAGGTTTCTTCCCCATGCCACTTCTTCCTCTGTGTATTTGTGTAAATATGTTTATGAAGTGCTTCATATTTATAAGTAATGTGCGGCTTTACCTTCTGTTTTATGTTTTCTTCTTCAAGTAAATTTTTTGTTTATCAAATATTATTTGTATGAGGACTTGATTTTGAATAGTTATGTAACCACTTTTTTCCTTATAGTAAGTTCCTTTTCCGTTTATTTTTATAATCTTTTAGGATTATGTTATTTGTACTTGATATTTTATTTTTCTTGTTAATAATTTTTTTTCTGGATAGGCCATGTACTTGCAAGAACAGAGATTACTGTTTACTTTGTATATTTTGTATTATGTCACGTTTGTGGACAAATTTGTACTAATTATTGTATACTTTTGTCAATAAAATAACTAACTAACTAACTATAATCATTTTGTTAATGTCTGAACTTTTAAAAACTGCACTCGCAATGTTTTCTTGGGTATATTTCAGAATTACAGAGTAAGATATATACTTGCGTTTGGAGGCTTTTGATACTGGGGTTCGGAATTGCCACTGAAAAAATCTGACAACTTGCGATCCAACCATTCCATTGCTTCATTACTCTCGTAGACTCCGAATTACTTTTCCTTGCGTGGAGAAACGTCTTATTATTTTCAAATATATATTTTTCATTGACCTTTCCTTCGTCCCTCCTTAATATTGGTCGTTATACTTCAAATAAGTGATCAATATAAGAGATAAACATAAGAATAATAATGATGGCTGAAAATTCTTCTTCGGAGTGAATTGTCTGATTTCATTAGCTGGCAATTATTACCTAATTCCTGAAAGTATCTTGCTTTTAATTTTAAGAAAATAGGAATTCGCTTTATTTCTAAATATTTATTTATAAAATTCCGTTACTCATACTTTAACAATAAACGTCCATCTTTGGAATATCCGCTTAAAAATGTTTACTGGTTGAAAACTACTGAAGGTCATCATTATATTTCGGATGAATGGCGATTGCCAAAAAAAAAAATCAAATAAATAAATTGATTGAGAAAAACAAAAAATGAGTATAATTGGTAAATGAACTGTACTCTTATTACGCAGACAAAGTGATACGAACAAATGACAGGAGAATGACTGTATATAGAAATATTTTAACAAATTACATGTTATATTCTAACAAAATTCCTTTAATAAGATATTCTACAATGGCTACGGACCCAAGATACTAGGACCGCTGAGTCAGCATTACGATCAAAATTTATCTAGCAAGCTTGTAAGGATCCACGCCAGTTTCCAACACGCCAGTCTCAGTCGTGTTTGACTGGGCCAGCAACTATTCGGCACGGGCTCTTGCTCCCAGACCATCCCGTGAACCAATTACGTCTGAAAACCGCCTGAAACGAGCCTTCCGCGATTTTCGATAAGCACGACGGAACGCGTATACAACAAACTGTCGCCAGAGGTTAAAGTGGGTTATGTATAAGCCAAGAATAGCGTGCAAAGTGGAGCTCCTCGCAGCCTGGTTAATGGAAGAACCCAAGAGACTGAAGACGCATGGCACACCGGAACGAATATGCTCTGGTATTCCGCGTGCAACAGAGCAATGAGAGTGCTGGAGTCTCCCTAACAGACCTTAATTACTGGTTTCACACTTGAATCTGCTGCCTGGGACTAAATTGCAACGTCAAAACGTCACTTGTTTTGGTCTCCTTCAAGGAATGAAGCGTCGCTTTCGTAATGAACTTATACAATAATGTTTCGAAGACTGATTCTCGTTAGATTCATTATTATTTTCGAAATTTATATCTTTAAAAATATACTTCTTGTTAACATGCTTTCACCAGAATTACATTCTCCTTACAGGAACGACTTCGTAGACATGACCGTTATTTCAGTCAACCTTTTTCATTTGAAATACCATTTTTTTTTCATCACCTCCACGAATTATTGCTGGTAGAAATCTGCCTCAGACGTCAATAATAGATGATCTTTTCAGTTACGTTTTTCAGAAGACGTCTGAATGTTAACGAAAATTACAAATAACTGGAAGGACGAGTTGCAGCCATAAAAAGTTGCAAACAGATCTGACTGCAGTTAGTTCATAAATATATATGTGTGTATATATATATATATATATATATATATATATATATATATATATATATATATATATATATATACAGTATATATACACACATACATATGTACATATAAATATATACATTCATTACACACACACACACACACACACATATATATATATATATATATATATATATATATATATATATATATATATATATATATATATATATATATATATATATAAATTGTTACAAACGTCTTTGCTGTTTGTTGTGATTTTTCCCTCTTGATTTTTGTTTATAAGTTACAGTAAATGATTTTATTTCCCAATTGAATTAAAGTACATTTAAAAAGAAGTACTAGTTGTTTTGATGTTTTCACACCAAGCGTTCCCATGTTTTCCCATGCTCAGTTAAGCCAGTGCAGGTGTCTAATGACAAACTATGTGTAGGACCCCACTGCAAGTCATTACTGATCTGACCTGACCTTAGTAATTCAACCCTAAGGTGTCATTTTAGCAGCCGCTTGCAAGTAGCAATGCCCCCTCTTAGAGTTCCTTCTATTGTTACCATTCTTCTCAATTCCCCTGCCACGCGTGACCCTTCGCATTTCTCTAAGTTCCCCTTCCTTCCCAACTACTTGCGCTGCCATCAAGGATTACCTTTCTGACCTAACCTGCACCTGCATTCCTGCCTACAAATCCCTTGACTCTCCCATCTAACTGTCACCCCAGTGACACCTCTTCTCTCAAACCTTTATCTGGCAGCAATACAATGACCTTTCTAGGTACCTGGCAGGATTAATGACATGCCCTGCAAGGAGGACAATGGAGGACCCATTAAGAAGAGACTGTCAGTGGTGTCAAAATACAACTGTCGCTGGAGGACTGTGGTATATATACTGGCCCAGACAAACCATTCTTTGCTAGTTCCTCTTCAGAAGTCATACTGCTAGCATAAACTGTGCTGGGCCCCCTTCAGTTGTCTCCCTGCTTGTAGACACTCTGCTCAACCTTCTCCAGAAGACACACTGCTAGTATGCCCCATGCCAGTTACCTCTACAGCGCCACTCTACATTGTCACCCTCCTGGCATCACACACACACACACACACACAAACATACCCGCTAGTTGACCTTGAGCTACTCCGCTAGTCAACTCTCCCGACTTCATGCTACTGGACTACTCCTGCTAGCCACCTCCTACACACATCACCCTGCTGAATTACCTGACGGCGTCCCCCTGTCCAGAAGTCATCGAGAGACTATGCTCGAGTCCTACTTGAAGTATTTCCCATGCTGCAACGCTAAAGATTGCCATATCCAGCTACTCACCTCTGTGCGCTGATGCCCTACTAGCCTACCAGTGCCCCTACACTTCGTCAAACTTTCCTCTGGTGGGGAACCTAGAGTGACAACACTTCCACTGATGCCCCACAGCAGGCTCTCAAAACGTCACTTCTTGTCCACTGACCTAAGGTAATGTGATCGTAAGTTTTTGTCGATCCCATAACTATACCCTACCTGTGCTTATATACCTGTTCTCCTAACTCCTGTAACCATATTCCTGTTCCTCTCCCTCAGAGATTCCTGCGATTTTGATCGTGGTGGAATTGTGATCAATAGTGACACATTTTAGTTTCATCTGTGTACTTGTGTTTAACTGTAATTATTACATAAGACAGTGTCCTTTTATTTTGCCCACGTGAATTCACTGTCATTTTACTTGATTCCATTCATGTGTGTTCTACTTTCTAGCTCTCGCACATCCGTGATTTTGAGATCCCTGTTGTGTAGTATCAACTGTAGATCAAAGGTGCCACCTCCCTGCATATCCAGGTGCCATATCTGGACTATCAACAGTGCAATGTCCTTACTGTGCATCCTTTGGATCCTCCCTGATATCTTTTGCTCGTTAGCCCACGAAAGGCCTAGCGTGTAAAGACTTGCAGTTGTGGCACTCTGCTTGAGTACTTTGTGATTCTTTTATGTAATGTAACTCTTGACAGTGCCAAGGAGTTCTATTGATAGTTCTTGTACATATTCTATCTTCTGACTGAATTAGTGAATTATACTATTTAGTGGACACCTTAAGTTTACCTCCAACCCTTCCATTTATTGGTAAATTTGAGTATATTTCACTTTAAACTTTTCTCTTCACCGGAGCGCAGCCACACTCAGTCAGGTGTAGTTATCAGAAATCCTATTTACAGCCACCTTTCCAAACACATGACAGTGCAAACGTGACAATATATATATATATATATATATATATATATATATATATATATATATATATATATATATATATATATATATATATATATATATATACAGTATATATATAGTGTATATATAAAATGCATTTCCTCTACAACTGCATGCTGAACTTATCCGTCATTCAGCTGTCAATGATAATAATATAGTTGGTTGTAAACGAGAGGCAAAAAAATTGTCTACAGATTAGAAAATAAAATCTTTAAAAAAGACACGAGAATAAAACATCTGGATACAAGGTTATTAAAAGAAGTGTTCCAGTTCTCTCAAGCAGACAATAAAACTGATTATAAATATATTTACTAAAAGCAATCAAGGAAAATTAAAATAGCAAACAAAATGTCTTAATGTAACTTTCACGTCACAGAACAAAAATCTGACCTCTAATGAACATCAGTTGTTATTTGAATAATTTCAATAAATAAATGAAATATCAATTAGCATTAATCATTAATTAACTATGCTGCCAATACATCTAAACTGATCAAAGGGAATACCTTGCAGACGAGACATTTTCTCTTTCAAAGTCAAGCAGGAAATGAGTGCACTTACTGCCAAGATTAAAAAATTGATAACTTATTTTCTTTGCTAATGAAGACAACCTGAAATTATTCTTTCTTTCAAAGCCAAGGGAATGAGTGCACTTACTGCCAAGAAAAAAAATTGATAACTTATTTTCTTTGCTAATGAAGACACAACCTGAAATTATTCTCTCTTTCAAAGTCAAGCAGGGAATGAGTGCACTTACTGCTAAGAAAAAAAAATTGATAACTTATTTTCTTTGCTAATGAAGACACAACCTGAAATTATTCACTCTTTCAAAGTCAAGTAGGGAATGAGTGCATTTACTGCCAAGAAAAAAAAATTGATAACTTATTTTCTTTGCCAATGAAGCATAACCTGAAATTATGCAAAGAAGCCAGAATCAAGAGAGGAGTCCCATCGCCCTCGATCGATGGGAAATAAATCCATCGGGTTGTTTTTCAGCCGACTAATTCATTCTCTTCCCTGGTTTCTTTAGAAGACCGTAATCAATTTTGGAATGGACGTCCCTTATTGATGGTGGACATTAATTCTTCCTATTCTCTCCGGATAACTGTTTCATTATCCCAGTTCTGATGCAAAGCGATGGTGATGAGCATTCTAGCTTTTCGAAGTTTCGGGCATTTGTCTTGTTGTGACGTTCACTGGCATGGTTCCCCGGGAATGCATTCCAACTGGAATGATGTGTCTCCCCCTCTGTTGACTGGACCCTCGGTTGTCACTGTGACCTATTGCCGGTCATGAGAGGCGTCAGTTCCAACTTTCATCGACTTTATTTTTTTTTCTCTTTTGCGAGGCATGTGAGTTGCTATCCTCTTCTCCAGTGTTGGGCTGGTTTTGGGAGAGGGGTGGAAGCAATTCGAGAGAGTTGTACCTTCCGTTTTAATCATTAATTTCTCCAATGAGATTGCCAGATCCACGCCCGTGTTCTGCAGGATATTGTGGTAGATTCTGTATATATATATATATATGTGTGTATATATATATATATATATATAAATATATATATATATATATATATATATATATATATATATATATATATTATATATATATATATATATATATATATATATATATATATATATAATATATATATATATATATAACATGTGTATATATATATATATATATATATATACATGTGTATATATATATACACATACAAACACACACACACATATACATATATATGTGCTTGTATGTGTTTGCATATGTGTACTTGGGTGTGTGTGCGGTGTGACTAATACCTTCGTTACAATGAATGTTGTTGTATAATTTTGTAGCTGATCAGTTATTCCAAATGCCGTTAGCTTATATTACCATCGAATCCCATTCAGTTTAATCTTTCTCATTTAACATATCAGGGAGGGGGAGGTGGGAGGCGGACACTGGAAGGAAACCCAAGAACACAAAATAAAACGGGTAAAAACGATTGTTAATTTTTTTTTAACTAACTGGCTACATTGGTACGGACGGGTGCACCAGCTAAAAGACTAATCATATCAAGATTTTTTTGAAACAAGAAAAAGTACATGAACCAACTGCACATTATTTATATACAAATCCTCTTGATAATACAATTATGTATTTCCATAAATTACTTAATTCTCTGCAAAATGCCGCCAAAAAAGAAAGCGCGCAAACTTATTTGTCACAATACTAGACCGCGCTGAAATAATTGGTGAAGACACGAACTAATTTTCTTTCGCCATTAATCAACTCTGAAAATTAGAGAATGACAATTTCACTAGTGCAAACTCATTAACCCGGTGATGACTTTCGACAGTCACTTTCACTTTTCGTAAATGATTCTACATAAATGTGACGGCGCGTAAATTTGCGAGGTGAGAGAGGAGATTCTCACTTCTGGAGCCTACGCTATCTGACCTCTCTCTTCCCGTTTCCGTATACTGTACTGTACGTCAGCGCTGAATACTTCATGAAGCAGGATGCACCATCATCTCCCCCTTTCTGCCTCTTTCGACAGGTCATCTGGGGGAGCCAAGGGCAATGGTTTATATGACTTGGCGTTTTAGTTTTCTGTAAAAGAACACTATCGAGATGGCTATTTGTCTGTCCGTCCGCCCTCAGATCTTAAAAACTACTGAGGCTAGAGGGCTGCAAATTGGTATGTCGATCATCCACACTCCAATCATCAAACGTACCAAATTGCAGCCCTCTAGTCTCAGTAGTTTTTATTTTTAGATTAAATTTAGCCATAATTGTACTTCTGGCACCGCTATAGGTACCAACAACAAGGCCACCACCGGACCGTGGCTGAATTTCATGGGCCGCGGCTGAGAGTTTCATGGGCCGTGGCTGGGGCCACCACCGGACCGTAGCTGAATTTCATGGGCCATGGCTGAAAGTTTCACACAGCATTACGTATGCGCTGTGAAGAAACCTTGATTGCTCCGAAGAAACTTCGGCGCATGTCTTACTTGTTTATAACTCTAAGCAATCCTCTTTCTCTGGCAAAGCTAAGGTCATTATGCATTTTACTTATTTGGTTCCTGCAGATTTAATAATGCACCTGCAAAGCAAGGAGTGCAGATGCACAGTGCCGCTGTCGGCCGTCCGGAACTACAGTATATAACTTCTTCTTCGTGTAACGTGCTTTTTCCTAATAACTAATATATTAGTTCTTCGTTGGGGGAGTGGGTTCCGTTCTCAGCTAGCACTCTGCTGGCCGCGAGTTCGAATCTCCGAGCGGCCAGTGAAGAATAAGAGGAATTTATTTCTGGTGATAGAAATTCATTTCTCGCTATAATGTGGTTCGGATTCCACAATAAGCTGTAGGTCCCGTTGCTAGGTAACCAGTTGGTTCTTAGCCACGTAAAATAAATCTAATCCTTCGGGCCAGCCCTAGGAGAGCTGTTAATCAGCTCAGTGGTCTGGTTAAACTAAGGTATACTTCTTTCTGTCCACCACTCTTAATGGCCTAGGACTATATCAGCTAGGATTATATCAGTACAACAAAAAGAAACTCTGCCTATATGTTGTCTTACAGGCTGTACGTAAGGCAGCGTAAATTTGTTTAACTTGCTAACAGTTCTGAAAACCTAAGCTATTAAAATGTTCTTCAATTTGGAAAACAAAAGTTTTCCTATATACATTATTTTTCTCGAGATGGTTTGAAAATGTACGCTAGCTATTTTTTTTTTTTTTATCCTGCATAATGAATTCCGCAGTCGAGGCAGAATAGGTAAGACAATTAGCTAAAGTCTTTACCAATATATTTTAAAGATATTAAAATTATTGCATTACTCATAAATTCCATGTGTAAATTGTTAAAATCTACTTCTTCAGTTATCTAAGGTTATCCTAATTATTCTTGAATTATGGTGCAACTTTCTTTCTTTGTACTTTTTACAATTCACATAAAAAAGAAAATCTCGCATTTCTTTTTAAATAGCTTTATCTGAACCCGTCATGATGCTTATACTTTTCTTCTGAACTCCTTCGCTTGGAAACCAGACTGAGCTTTCTTGGCCTCTTTCTTTTTTAATATTAGAACGTCTCCATTTCCTTTACTTAATCCTTTAATCAACCGATTTAAAACGACAGCAAATCTGAGGGATGGTCATCACTGAATCCGCATTTTAGGCCAAATCGCATCTCCTCGAAAGGTGAACAAATTCAAAAGCCTTTGAGAAAGTACATCGGTTACTGTCATAGTAACTTACCATCTCATTCGGCTGATGTAAAAAGATGACCAAAAGAGAAACGTTATTCAATATACACGTAAACATTGTTAGCAATGTCAGTGGAAATGTCAAGCGTGTAAACGAACCAAGCGTAGCATTCTATGTGGAGGCTCTTGCAGATGTTCAGATATTCCGTTTGCAGCAGAGGCCTGAGTGTGTTGGGATCTACCTAATTGACTTTAATTGCTGGAATGTAACTGCAATCTCCCGACAGTTACTAAATTGCAAGGTCGAAGCGTCCTTTAACTCCGAACTCGATTCGTGCATGGAATATTATCATCTTAATGAACTTGTGCTGTACATAATCGCATTAGCGCGGCTCCCTTGCACTGCATTTTACCCTTTTATGATATTCAACCGAAAGATCTTTTTCAATATACACAAAACAGTATTGACGAATGTAAATTTCTCAGTTAGTAGATTCTCTAAACGTGGTTCAGTTTCTAGTTTCAAAATAATTTTTTATTCATACTTTCAGATCAGTTTGCTGACATATACTCTAAATTTTTTTCACAACTAGAGTGAATACACGCCTTCGAGATTTTATTTGAATCGAAATTACGTAATTCGCACGTCCTTTTCATCGTTGTTGTTATGACTGTTGCAATATCCGCCATCACCGCTAAATTGTTCGATGCAACTTTCAGAACCAACTAAAATCAGTGTCCCGCCAAAATAAATCTCATAATCTTCAAAGTATTGCGTAAATATGATCTTTAACCTTATTTCGTCATTGTTAAGGGGAATATAACAGATGCTCGCGTTTGAATTGTAGGACAAGAACATTAGACCGGGAAGATGGTCAGTAAGGGCTCTTATTATGCGCGATACTTGGCCGACGGTTTCGAAGCATGGTACCGAAACTGTTCGTGTCGACAGCAACACGAGCCACCTACACTTCCTGGGCAGCTACGAGTGAGCTGAATATTTGCGTGCTTCGATACCATACCTCGACCCTGATCCGAAGCGTTCGCCAAAACCTTACTTGCCCACGTACCGTGTATAAGAGCCCTTACAAAGCAGAACTACTGTACAACAAAAGGGGACCAATCAGTTTTCAGACAACAAAGCCTTTTGTGGAAAACTGCAGAATGCTCTACGTTGAATACATAAAATTAACGAAGGTTATTAATAAAACTGAAATGACTGAATAGAGAAGTCTTTCTGGATGTATGATGTAACGCAAACCACGTCATAAACCCGATGATTAGAGCGACAGGGTTTGGTGTACAAGAAGGATCACGACCAGTGACGTCTTTACTGATATAGGAATCAGAATAGAATAGACTACAGAATTTAGGCCGAAGGCCAAGCCCTAGGACCTATGAGGTCATTCAGCGCTGAAAGGAAAATTGAGAGTAAAAGGTTACAAAAATGTAACAGGAGGAAAACCTTGCAGTTGCACTATGAAGCAATTGTTAGGAGAGGATGGAAAGTAAGATGGAAGAGAGAGAATATGAACGGATGCACAGTAAAAGGAATGAAATGAGTTGCAGCTAGGGGCCGAAGGGACGCTGCAAAGAACCTTAAGTAAGGCCTACAGTGCGCCGCGCGTGAGAAGCACTGTTGGCACTACCACCCTACGGGATATAGGAATCAGAGAAGTCATCTTGGTTAGGAATCAGAGAAGTCAACAGTGTGAGTATCAACTCTTGGTTAAAGTTCAGCTATAAATGGTTAGGCAATGGAAGACTCTTATTGGACATCTATTGTAACTGGTAGTCGAGAAGATAACTTGTCGAGATTGATTAAAAAGTTATGAAGCATACTGGAAGAGTTGAAAATAAAGGTGAATGTCAATGGTACAGATGGAAATCAGGTATAAGTAAACAATGCAATGGGTTTAGAATAGAAAATTGTTTAGGGTCTACAGTAAAGTTAGAATGTGTGAAGTGGCTGTTAGCTCAGAGCTCTCTGCAGGAGTGAAGTGTTGACGGTGAATGTAAACAAAATAACTCCTACACCAAACACATGTACTGTATGTGCAGTACATGCATACATAAACAAATTATGTATAGATATGTATACATGCATATATATATATATATATATATATATATATATATTATATAACACACACATATATATATATGTTATAAGCTACAAATGTCGTTTAATATTCAATTCGAGCCACTTTGGGTATATCACCGAAGGGGAATTAAGGGTGATAAATGGATTGGTACCTAAGTGTCTCGAACACTCAACAGTAGTAACCTCCAATGGGATAACTGTTGCCTTTAGAGCACTCAGTTTTATTTTTATTGTTCTGAGAGTTCTGGTATCTGGCTGAAGTGAGGTAAATTTTTGAATTCTATGATTATATGATTAGTAGTGTAATAACCAGATACTCAGAACACTTCGTGACAATATATATATATATATATATATATATATATATATATATATATATATATATATATTATATATATACAGTATATATAAAATATATTATATACATACATATATATATACATATATACAGTATATATATATATATATATATATATATATATATATATATATATACATATATATATATACATACATATAAAACAGGTTACTTACCTACAGTACAAATATATTTCACTAGTGGCTTTGTGAACTCTCACATTTTGAATGTGTATGAACATTACTTATTAATGTAAAGATCATTATTACCTACAAGAGCTTACGAGATAACCGATCCTTCTAATGGAGCTTCGAAAAAGATATATTGGTTTCATATGAGAACATATGAGCACAGCATCAGTACATCACCTACAAAAACCTTGCAACTATTTCACAGATCCTGGGTCTTGTAACACGTCCAACATCATTTTCGTACTTCTCATCTAAACACAATTACAAAATCATTTTACATCGGTCCTTCTTCAGTACTCTGCTCCTTTAGCTGGACTATTATCCCAAACTCTAAGTATCTTTGAGAGTACTCAGGGAGATTTCCCACGAGAAGAATACTTCCTTTTAGATCCAGTTCTCGTAGGTATCACTAGGACTGAAACTATCCTCGTGGGAGCAGAGAAGGCATCCGTTTCCTCTTCAAAGTCTTTCCACAGCATTCCTTCTTTTGTATCAAGACAACGGAGCGGAAAAGCTGTTCATTACAGTATTTGTTTGTACTTGTTCCCTTTTCTGTGGTTATTCTGTAAGCCACCGTTTACAAATTTTATTTTGTGTGGAGTTACTTCGGTCATTTATTTTCGTTTGTTTCGTTTTTCATTTTTTTTTTTTTAACTCGCTTATTAACCCCAACATTACATGACTTCCTGAGCGCGTGAGTCGATAACCTCTAAATCATAGACTAAAAAGTCAGAAGAATATAAAACTACTGCTGAAAAACATATTTCCATAACCTTGAGAAACCTAGCACATCATCTACCTAGAGTTGAAAAATATAATAAGACGCACTGTGAAACATTATACCAAGTGAATGCAGTGGAAACAGAAATAATGAATGTAATGTTTTCATCATTATCATCAACTCCAGTGCTGTTTGACGTGAAATGTCTTAAATGTCTTTAAGTCCGCCATTCATGTCTTACTTGTGCTTTGCCTTCCAAATTTCTCCTTTGACCACCAACCTCTCTTTACTTCCAGCTCTCTGGTTCCCACAGGACCACTTAGGACACTGCCACGTACTATTTTCCCAGGGGTTGCACGGGGGACAATACCAACCCTCTATATCCACATTTCATTATCATCTCATCTGCATATGAACTATCTGTAATTTCCCTTCTCATATCATTTCTACCTCTATCCTGTCATCTTATATGTAATATTCTTCGTAAAGCTTCATTTTTAAATCGGCAAAATCTTTGAGATAAAGTTCCTCTGTCTTATTATGATTTATGTCCAGATAGTCATCATAAAGATCTTACTAGATTTAGGTCTATTCTTATTTTTATGTGCAATTTCAGTCTGTTTCTGTTCGAGATCTTATTCAGCCTGCCTACTGTTTGATTTGCCTTTTTCTAGTGTCGTCTACGCAGTGTTGAAACAGTACTCAGGGCTTGACATGTCCCTTCAGTACATTTAAATTTGTATACTGGGTTGGTCAACTCCCACATCTCTCTACGGGGGCGCCGTGCTACTTTGCATTACAGAGGTGCTGACTAAGTTCGGGCGGACATGTCAGGCTCTCAGAAATTACTGCACAGGTCTCACCACTACCCCTCTACGCAGGCAATTTCAAGTTCACCGCAACCAAGGTGGCAATATTTCAACAATATGTCGACAACCACGACCGTAAGCCGAAACTAGAAGAATTATACGAAAGTACAGAGATCGTGCATAGAGAAGCCCGGTTCCAGAGATTGCAAACTGCAGAAACTGTACAGAGGAACAGGAACTTCATCCTCCCTTCTCCAAGGAAACTGCAGAACAACCCGGAGAATCCGGAGAGAGAGACGAGCGACAGAACAACAACGAAGCCAGTCAATCAGCCTGTTTCTTACTAAGACACAATATGGCACTTCCAGCCCCTATGACTCTCTCGGGGAACAGTACTCCAGCAGCTGTCAAGCACCTCGATTTGGCAGTTGCCCTGTTTCTCTCACAAATGCTTTTCTTTTCTCCGTGAAGCCAGTCAACGTCTAGCGAAAGAATCCTTCGATAGTCGCTCGATCTTACGCCTAAGCAGTTACCCCTCTATTTTCACCTCTTTGCTGGAAAGGTACAAAAACAAAACATACACTGACATTCACAGTCACCCTCACAGGGGCAATCGCTGGCCAAGTACGTACCATTAAATATACCTGTACTAACAGCGCGCAGGTCTCCCCGAGAGAGTTGCACAACCACACGTCTTCTATTCAGCCGAGGCGAAAAACCACCTTTTCTCCCGCCCTAAAATCTTCCTTTTTCCTCCATCACCTCGGTGAGGTCAATACGGAGTGGAGCCTCTGTAATCTTTTTTTTTATCATCCGATTTTTCTCTCACGATAAATCTTTTAATTTCTCATTACTTCCTATTTGCGTCTCGCCAGAACTTGTTTTCATCATTCCTTCTCTCCTACTGACCTAAGGATTTAAAGGAGCTTGTAATCCTACCTGTTGAAATGTTGCTTCCATATGGCCATTTTTCACTTTCACCCCATTAAATATAGTTCACCTTCACTCATGACCACACTATCACCTCGAAATCATGGGTTGAATTTTAAGGGCTGCCTTTAAGCAAGATCCTGTGCTGGCATAACACCAGCTTCGTCCTAAACAACGCTTACATTTCCCTTTTTATGTTGCTTTCTGAAGGAGCAAATACATTCACTAGTGCACCTTACTGTAATACGATAACACTCATTACCCGTCTCACCATTTCGATATCTATGCCATTTTTTGAATGTAGACTCCTCTACTGCCCTTGCTCTATTTCGTGGTTCGGATTCCACAATAAGCTGTAGGTCCCGTTGTTAAGTAACCAATTGGTTCTTAGCCACGTAAAATAAGTCTAATCCTTCGGGCCAGCCCTAGGAGAGCTGTTAACCAGCTCAGTGGTCTGGTTAAACTAAGGTATACTTAACTTAACTTGCTCTATTTCTCTAACTTAATGTCAAAATAATATGATTAAGAACAGAGTGAGCCGGTAACCTTAACACTGCGTTCCTGTAAAATAAATAAATCGATTTTCCGATAACTGGCTAACGAAAAAAATGTGGCAACATTTCCTTACTGACACTGCTCAGTCTATTTACAATGACGATTGCTATCATTAAGGTGGATGTTGCAATTAAGGTGATGATGTTTTTGTCTCTCTGTCAAGCACTCTATTTAAATTCTCTTCGTCACAGTTTGTTCTTGAGCCTGCTAAGTTCTGATTCGGACAAAACAAATTGGTTTGCTGGTTCGCTGGAATTTTTGGTGTTTTACCCGCCATGCCGTTTATCACCATTTCCTCTGTCTCTTCCCCTTCTCCTTTCCCCCACCATGTTACGGTTTCCACTTCGGTGTGCTCCTGCCACAGTTAATGTTTTTGTATTAGAAACCTGTTCATTTCCCATTACAGACTTAAAGCCACAGCTTCATTTCAAATTAATTTTTAGCTCATAACTGAAGAACTCTGCTATAAGGAGGCCTTCGCCATCCTACAGTAGGAACCTACGTTATGTATTACTCAAGAAACCCTTCTCCTGCCGACCGCCGTCGGGAGAACAACGGGGTGCGTCCCTGAGACAATGACACAGCCACCCTCCTCCTCGATTTGCATCGGTCAGTCAGACTCGCAGCCAATAGGCGAGTTCCCAGGATTATGACCAACCAATGAAAAATCCCCCGTCTTCTTCTGTCAACCCGTTTTCGGATAAAAATACTCCCCGTATGTACCCTAGTGATATCCCAGTGTCATAAAAAAATATATAAAGAATAACTAAAATAAAATAAATAAATTGAACAAAAAAATCATCATCATCATCATGCCCTGAAACCCATCATGCCTAACATCCCTCTCGCAAAATGACATAGCTATGGGGTCTGCCCCCCTTGTTCTTACCCTCAAACTCCTTCATTTTCACCCTATAACTCTAAACCTGCCCCCAACTCTCCCCACACCAAGTGATGACTCAAAACTTTCCTCTCCCCGATAAGTCAAGTCAAGTCTGGTGATATTCAACTCTTTCAATGGCAGAACGACCACTGAAGCGCCAGATAATAAATGAACTTTGGACAGCCGCTTTATAATTTACCTGCTGAAATGAATAAAACTTATACGCCAAGTTGAGAAGGCGAAATGAAAGCTCAGCGGCTTACAGAATGCCATTCTTTTCAACGAAGTTTGCCTCAAAGTGTGTCTCCTTCCATAATAATAATAATAATAATAATAATAATAATAATAATAATAATAATAATAATAATAATAATAATAATAATAAAACAGTACACATACACAACAATACCATTACCGAAAAGTGGTAAGTAAACTGAAAATGCGCACTCATTTACACATGCACAAACGTAAGCAAATGCAACTTATTCAGGATTTCATACATATAAACAACTCATAAACACAGCAGATCCACACACAAATATGCGTTGCATTCAATCAACAATAAAAAGCAAGCGTATAAGAACATAGCCATGTCAATGAATAAAGCGCTGGTGCGGCTCACCTCAAGGAAAAATAAACAGTAACTCGCAACCGGTATGATGAAGACACAGTAAGACGAGAAGCGTGTAAGGCCAAAAGACATAAGGACACAGTGAGCATCCTCAATCAGAGAAATTAACTGCAGTCACAACTGACTGTGAGAGAGAATGAAAAAGAGGGCAAAAATTCGTGCCTAAGCAGAGTTACGCCCAGGGCTGTCTGACAGGTCTTAAGAGTCATTTCACCAGCATTCAAAGGAACGACTCGGGTATTTTCACCATTTTCATCCCACTTCATTAAACTATACTCGTTGGTTCTCAGCAGTTTTATGAAATAACTTACTCCCATGGTCCCAAATAAAAAAAGCACTACAAAAAGGTGGGACATTCATCAAGCATCGCATGATGTTGTTATAATTAACTTTAAGCCTCTGAAAAGCAGCTACTTCATAACTTGACCAAAGAGACGCGCAGCACAAGGGGTATAACGGAATGTTTTAAAACAGTATACACTTAGTATCCTCGTTACAAAACTCAAAACTTCCAGTGAAACAATTCCCACGATAACACAGCTTCCTTGTTTCCTTATGTATATCATTATGATTATTAAAATGACAAAAACGGTATGGCCAAGGCAATTAAAAGAATCAACGAAAATCAGTTTCTTCCATGCCAAGTACAGCGAACCCAATGATCCCCATGAAAAGAATGGCCAACCCTTTCCGGTCCGAACTCCAATTCCACATGAGGGCTAGTACTAAACGCGGCGAAACAGTGATTCATCTACACTGTTTCGCCGTGTGTAGTACTAGCCCGTTGGGCGTCAAATGTATTTCGCCTTGTTTAGTACTAGTCCCTGGGGAATCAAATGCCTGGCACCGAAATGTTCACGTCTAGAACAGCGAACCCGATTATTCCCATGTAAAGAATAACGAACCCAATAACCTTCTTGTAAAGAATAGCGAACCCTGCTGCAAGTGGGTTCGCTAATCTTGAAGGCATGATCCAACAATGGCAGAGTTCTATCAAATCATTCGGTGCAGGTGCTGATGGCGAAACAATAACCACGTGACACCCAAACCCCTCCCCTGTTCAAGACGTAATTATGCTCGTCTACATAAATATCAAATAGATGCCGGTTAAATACTATCCCTAACGTACACCACTTTCCATTTTATGAAACTCAGCAAGATTTCCCCAACCAATACGCAAAGGCTGTGTACGGAGCCAATATGAAAGCAATTTGATAACAGAAATAGGTGTATCCCGATCCACAAGCGTCTTTAATAATTTCCAGGATGCAGGAAGATCGAACGCGCTCTTGATGTCGATAAAACCAGGATTAATTTATTAATCCAAAAACAAAGGTATTTAGGATACACGCGCATTTCCGTGGAATGGTTAGACATGGAGCCGAGCTGACCGCCGGAGCGCATATATCTCCGCATTCTTTCAAAAATAGTAATTTCAAAGTCTTCGACGCTGCTCTATTTAGGAGAGGCACAATTAGGTCATTCATGAGAGTATGAGGCAAAGATGAATAATTCTAAAACGAATTTAAAATAATAGGTATCGTGAGTAATGTATTCTGTGGAAGAATTTTATAACAAATCATTATTAGGGAGTATTATTTTTATACGATGGAACGAATTTCATTTGCGGTCACACAGACTACAGGCGCGTCAGGTATCACTGATATCTTGGTTAAAAACTCATTCAAACTCTTTTGGTCGTTCAGAGAATTCAAAACATGGTTAAACTAATTTTTTCACAGGTCAGCAGTAGCCTCTCTCTCTCTCTCTCTCTCTCTCTCTCTCTCTCTCTCTCTCTCTCTCTCTCTCTCTCTCTCTCTCTCTCTCTGCCGCATCAGCGACTCGCCCAGGCAGAGCTGAGCAACCATTTTTCCTCAGCACCTGTACCTTCCTCCGTAACGGAATGACTTCACTGTTATTCACTTTTATATTATATAGCGCCATTGCACGCATGTCCTCTTCATGCAATCTACATTGTCGCAAGGCGTATTTAAATTCAGTTCGAGCTCGTCTCATCAAACATGCTAACGGGCCAAATCTGGGGGAGGCGCTGTCTTTCCAGGCCTTAAAAGCTTTTGGAGCCCTTATGGTTTTCCTGTTATTTTGCTTCAACTGGGTCTTTCCAGGATTTTTTTTTGAGTGAACATTACTGGAGCGATAAAAGGTCTGGAGAAAAAGTAAGGGCGTATTATACAATAAACTAAATACATCCTACTTAAAATGCACGTCCACTTGACAAATGCTTCTAGTTTTGCCAGAATGTTCATATTCAGCAAATTTTGGACATCAGTCAAAAAATACCGGAAATAAATTACCATTGTTTATCCTTTTCACTGTAGTACATCACTCAATTCAGAAAACAATTTTTAACAGACAGGCAAATAACATACCCGCATCAAGAGGTCATAGGTCATACACTAAAAAACCTGTTTCATGATCTAAAATATTTAGTAGGGGACCCTTCCATAAGTACGTGATCAATTTACGAAGACCAATGTTTCTGTGCGTGTGTTTTTTTTTTTTTTTTTTTTTTTTTTACAAGTTTAGGCAAGGAGGAAACAAATTTGTCCGGAGTGCCCCCTCCCGAAAATGCGGGTTAGCCCCACGGTGGCCGGTAATAAAGTCACAGGAAAAAAGTATCAGAAAAAAATAGCGATTTTGGCTAGGAAAAGAATCAGAAAAAAAGTCACAATTTTGGCTTGGAAAAAAGTAACAGGAAAAAAGTCACAATTTTGGCTAGGAAAAAAGTCACAGGAAAAAGTCATAGAAAAAGTTACAATTTCGGCTAAGAAAAAAGTCACAGGAAAAAATCACATTAATTTGTGGTTTCAATTGAAGCAATTAAAGTATGAAACAGAAAATATTTTGGATCTTTCCTAGATAGTGGCCCACAAGGGTTTTCGGGGATCGTTATCTAGGACTAAAATTTCTTGGGGGTCATTATCTTGATTATATTTACAGTCTTTTGTTGATGTTTTTAAGGTCACCCCCAACGGGCTTGTACTAAACACGCCGCAAAGGGGGATACATAAAGGTTTAAAACCCTAAGGGGTCACTATCTAGAGAAGATTAATGTGACTTTTTTCCTGTGACTTTTTTTTACCAGTGACTTTTCTTACCAGGATTCATCCCCACTAGAGGTCAACCCAAATCGTAACATTGATAACAAGGATATGTATTATTTTCTGGGATTTTCTAAGCCTATTGTTGCTGAATTTATTCTAGCCCTAAAGCAGGATACGCCCAGATCGCTTTCAAAATAAGAAACAAGCTCACAGTCACAAAACTCACGCGAATAACGTGACTTAATATTTCAAAATAATCCACGGAAAAGGGGGTTTCAAAGACAAGGTACATCAGTCATTTCAGAAGCAAAAGATGTATTTCCTGATATGTCCATTAAAAGGAATTATGAGGTACTTGGAGATTATAGCAATGACGATATGAAAATTGGTATTAGTATTGACGATTCGTCCATAAGAGTAACAAAAGGTAATGGAAAAATCATGCTTGATTTAGATTTTGCTACACACACATACAGTATATATATGTGTGTGTGAGTGTGTTGTATGTAGGTTTAGGTACATAGGCCTATATGTATATTTTCAATCGAAGCCTATAATCATAAGACCGCAAACTGTTCCCCATCGTGTTCTAACAGCTGTGCCATCAAAATCAATTAACCTCTCTACTAGGATTAATGGCATTCACTAATGGAACGACACTGACCCTAAACCACGTCGGAGAACACCCAGAGCACCATTTAGATCTCGTTAGATCAGATTCCGCTTGGCCAAAGAGAATCAAAGCCTCTAGAGAAAAGGAAATCGCGCTTGACTGACGGGAAGGACTCGCTGGCTCAAACATTAAGGGCTCTCCCTAAACGGATTAAAGACAAATGGGAATCCGGAGTGGGTTCCTCATTAATTCACTCCCAGTCCATTCAGGAAGGTAAAATTCAACGCTGAGATGTTACATCTCTCGTCAAATAACGGCTGCTGTCTCGATCTCGCATCGATGTTTAATTATCAAATGTATCAAGTTATTGATGCAATGTCCTAATGCCGTGTTCATATGCCCTCAGGTCGATAATGGTACCTCGTTCTGATTAGGGGACCCGGGTTCGTTTCCCGCTACCGGACATCAGAATTTCTTCATATTTCTTGCACTTGGGTCTCAAGGTTTTGTGGCGACAAGCGCATCCAAGAAAGCGCGAAGAATTCCAGAAAGTTAAGAGGGCACTGTGGCTATTACAATTACATATGCATCTGGAAAAAAGTGACCAGTAGATTCTACATATACACATACATACACACACGCATATATATACATATATATATATATATATATATATATATATATATATATATATATATATATATATATATATATATATATATATATATATATATATATATATATATATATATATATATATAACATAGCATTAGGACATATATGCATGCATGTATGTATGCATGTATGTGTATATATATACGTGTGTATATTATACATATATA
This sequence comes from Macrobrachium rosenbergii, assembly GCF_040412425.1. Classification (NCBI taxonomy): domain Eukaryota; kingdom Metazoa; phylum Arthropoda; class Malacostraca; order Decapoda; family Palaemonidae; genus Macrobrachium; species Macrobrachium rosenbergii. The sequence continues at coordinate 45,794,836 of NC_089751.1, read as the reverse complement.
TATTAGCGTCAATAATTTGTAATTAATGTGTATGATGGTTTTTTTTCCTTTATTAAGGAAAGTCGTCACGGAAATCGTTAATTGACATTTCTCATTGACGTAGGAACAAGCTAATTAGAGGAAGTCACGGTGAATTCATCAAATTAGTTTGTGTCTGTCCTACGTCATTTAGAAATGTAAATTTGCCTGGGTCTGTGAACGGTGTTTACAAGGCTCATATATTCTGTTTTTTATTTCCTTGTTGTGTCATTTATCATAGGGAACTGTTATTGTCTTCAATATTATTTGCCTCTTATTATAGTTCGCATGCGCGCTCTCTCGCTCTCTCTCTCTCTCTCTCTCTCTCTCTGTAGTTCCTCGTTGGGCGAGTCGATAGAGTTCTCGGCTAGCACTCTGCTAGGCCCGATTTCGAGTCTCCGACCGGCCAATGAAGAATTAGAGGAATTTATTTCTGGTGATAGAAATTCATTTCTCGGTATAATGTGGTTCGGATTCCACAATAAGCTGTAGGCCCCGTTGCTAGGTAACCAATTGATTCTTAGCCACGTAAAATAAGTCTAATCCTTCGGGCCAGCCCTCTCTAGGAGAGCTGTTAATCAGCTCAGTGGTACGGTTAAACTAAGGTATACTTACTTTCTCTGTCTCTGTCTCTGTCTCTCTCTCTCTCTCTCTCTCTCTCTCTCTTTCAGGAATCTGAGATTTTTATTGCTAAAAGGGAGCATTTCATGGGCGGTGTGGCACTCTTTAACAATGCGACAGTGTTCCGAGCTTTTGATAGTGATTTTGAGTGTAGTGCTTCTTATAATTATGCCACTGGTGACTTTACCGCAGACTGATGACAGCTGATAGCGTGACTAACGTAGATAATGGCTAGGGGTCCGCAACGCCCTCTCATTGCCTACATTCATAGTCTGCACCAACCCTCCCTTTTCCCAAAGAGGAATCATGCTATGTGTCATTAACTAGAATGATAAGATTGATATCAGGTTAACTGGACAGATATAACTTCAGTTTCTCTGACTTTAAAAAACAATTAATTTTGGAATGAATTGTGAAAATAATCCAATTTGCTAACATTAGTCGCTCTTCTTGAAATGCGAGCCAAGCTTAAAGGTGAACTGGTACTCTAAGGGAAACAATGGCACCTGACATTTTTGTTATTGAGAGTTTTAGAATTTAATATATTTATATAACAAAGATTATTTTTAAAGGGTTATACTAATATTTTACTGATGTGACAACGGAAAGGATACCATGCGGATATAAAGGTCAGCTCTCTCTTTGACGTGTTTGAAATATAAAATCGTTAAGTTAATAGTAATCCCTCTAAATGTATGAATTTTTACAACGCAGCACGAAGAAATTTAGCATACCGAAATTGAAACTGGGACCCGAATAATTCCGAATATAGATGCTGGGTAGACTTCCAGCTGAAGGCGAAAAAAAAAAAAAAACACCAAGAGAGCGTAGAAATCTTTTAACTAGCTGGTAAATATTTACCGGTAAACTAATAATTCATCTAGAAAGAAAATGACTCATCTCACGTATTCATCAAGATGAAAAAAGAGTAATGTTCATGAAACAAATGACTACAGCAACGTGAAAACTTAGTCGATGACAGACAATTTTCTAACTTGATCTTGTTTTGTAACATTGACAGAAACACTTGGGAACGATAGGTTAAGCTATGACTATTTTTTTTTTCTTATTTCTCATGATTTGATATTTGTTTACTGATTTCTTAATGAACTGGTAAGCAAAGCAAGTGTGTTAATGTCATCTTCCGCAGAACCTTGGATCTTGAATTAACAAGAGAAAAATGACCGTAAGTGTTCTAATCCCAGTAAGCTCGATTACTTCCGTTCGCTTACGAGTCTGCTACGAATAACTGCTATGAAATCTTTATCGGCATAATCATTTCACAAGAAATAAATGAGGATGCCTTTGAAACGACGATGAATAGTGGCTCTTTAACCATTAAGCCATCAAAAGAGGTATAAGTTGATATTAGTGCTCTACCTATAACTATCAAAGGCATGGATGGAAAAAATGTAAGTGGCCATCACCACAGGTAAACAGCTTTGCGAACGGTGTACTTGACTTCAAACAAAAATGAGAGCACAGTTCCACCCCATTCATCTGCCACGTGTGAATATTGAGTTTCCAATGTTCTGTACTTTCGTTTGTACTGTGCCTCTATCATATATACAGTACTGGAAATTCCTGCCACTATGTATCAATCCTCTTAGAATGACTTAGATATAAATCTGGCAGGATTTACACCCGGTGTTTCGTTTACCCTGTGTAAATATAAATCTGGCAGGATTTACACCTGGTGTTTCGTTTACCCTGTGTAAAAGCGTGAAGCATAAATAACTTGTCAGTGAGATGATTTATATATATATATATATATATATATATATATATATTATATACATATACTGTATATATATATATATATATATATATATATATATATATATATATATACATATACTGTATATATATATATATATATATATATATATATATATATATATATATATATATATATATATATATATATATATATATATATATATATATATATATATATATATAATATACATATACTGTATATATATATATATATATATATATATATATATATATATATATAGAGTATATATATACTGTATGTATATTATATATATATTTGTTTATAGTTTGGTTCCTACTATTACTTTTTAATTTTTATGTTATCCTTAGTTCATCTTAGTAAAGTTATTGAACTTTCTTAAATTTTCATTTGCTATCCTTTTTCTATATAATATATACTTAATTTGCTTAGCCTTCCTTATAATTTTCACTGATCTACTCCTTTTCAACATGTATTACACGCACACACACAGACATATATATATATATATATATATATATATATATATATATATATATATATATATATATGTGTGTGTGTGTGTATAATGTGTATTATAAATATATATATATATATATATATATATATATATATATATATATATATATATATATATATATATATATATGTGTGGAATGAAATATATTCTTTAACAGTCAAGGAACATTAGCAACCATGGGTTAGTATTTAAAGCAAAGGAAGATGATTATGTTTTCAGAAGACTTATCCAACAAAGTTCTTATTTCAAGAGTAATTAAGGAGGGTGGGAGAGCTTGTTCCATAACAGGTTTGTTCATATCTGAAAATATCGTATTTAGAAGTTACAGTAGGTATATTTATGTTTACTGACTGTCATAACTTATATCCTGGATGAAACTCGGAAAAATCTAAAAGCTGTACAAATAACGAAAACTATAACACCAAATTTATTTTTTACGACCCACTAAAGCTCGTTATGAGAGGAAAACAATGACAATTTTAGTCTCTTGAAATACAACAGTCAGAAGCCATTACGGTAATTTTTGCGAAAACAATTGTCCGGATCCTTCAGTCTGTTCTCTGACAATTGCTAAGCAATATGTTGGATAAATTTTCTCATTAATCAATTCAGTATGACAACCTTTAAATTCACCAATAAAGCTTCACTGACACTGACTTTATAATAAAGTTCCCTTTCATCAGATAAAAAAAATAACCAATTCAGTATGACTACCTTTCAATTCGCCACTGAAGTTTCACTGACACTGACTTTATAATAAAGTTCCCTTTCATCAGATAAAAAAATAACCAATTCAGTATGACCACCTTTCAATTCGTCTATAAAGCTTCACTGGCACTGACTGTATAATAAAGTGCCCTTTCATCAGATAAAAAAATAACCAATTCAGTATAACTACCTTTCAATTCGCCTATAAAGTTTCACTGACAATGAGTTCATAATAAATTTTCCTTTCATCAGATAAAAAAAATAACCAATTCAGTATTACTACCTTTCAATTCGCCTATAAAGCTTCACTGACCCTGACTTGATAATAAAATTCCCTTTCACCAGATAAATAATAAAATTCCCTTTCACCAGATAAAAAAATAACCAATTCAGTATGACAACCTTTCAATTCGCCTATAAAGCTTCACCGACACTGACTTGATAATAAAGTTCCCTTTCACCAGATAAAAAAAAATAACCAATTCAATATGACAACCTTTCAATTCGCCTATAAAGCTTCACTGACACTGACTTGATAATAAAGTTCCCTTTCACCAGATAAAAAAAAATAACCAATTCAATATGACAACCTTT
>NC_089751.1:45768116-45785616 GCF_040412425.1 Macrobrachium rosenbergii | reverse complement strand
GTAAACTTGCGATATAAAATGAATGCATTTTGCAATGCAATTTGCAGCAAGTGCATCAGCATTTTCTTTGACCATTGCACTGTCTGTATGAAGCTGCAGGGTTTGATCATTTGGTCAAAGTGGTCAACAGGTCGGTGTACTGCTGTAGTTACCAACTGAGCATCTCCGCCACCCTTCTCCACCTTCTCTTTCTGAACATACTCCTCCGTGTCCATGCCCTACAAGTTGGTTATTACAGTAACCAACCTCGTGTTTGTCCATCCAGCACAAAATAAAAGCATTGTCTTTCCTTCGGAAGTTGATGCTGTAGTGGGCAAGGCTTTTTTTGCAGAGTGCTTTGAGTGCCACTGGTGCCACTCTCATAAGACGTAAAGTGCCACTGGTGAGCACCCCGTGCTCATACAGCTCTTCTGTCAGCTTCACGGAATCTTAATAATTATCCACGAACAAATAACCACCTTTATTCACATTCACATCACATTGGGGGCGATTTGCATCATGGACACCATGAAATCGAGCACATAACTGGATTCTGCCTCGCACAAAATACAGATTTCCATATTTCACATACATTCATCCAAAGCCAGTTTCCTTCCTGGCACCTGAAAATGTTGACACAAGTTTTGGATATATGCAAGCACTGGTCGCACAAGAATAGGCCTCTCGGTATTGTCTGGTGGTATGACATCCTTCATAGTATTTATTATGTTTATACAAACACATCCGTTCTTGTGGCAGCTTCAGCACCCCCATAAAAAAGTGTATTCCTTGCCACTTCAGTGTGGTCTTTTGCTTGAGTACATCCCTGCAACAAATGACCTAATGGTTTTTTTTTTCCATCAAATAACGGAATAATTCTCACATGAAAAATAGTTGGAGGAAACATAAGGCACTTGTTCGCACCGGCACTTTCAGCTGCGAAATATCTTTAAATTCATGCAATACAAGGGGGTCAGGATCCGTAGACCATCCTTCATCTTCATTTTCGGCAACAGAACGGGAAGGAGTAGCGTGTGAGGCACCGGGCTGAGGAGCAAGGAAGGCAGGGAGAGCACGCTTCAGTGGTCGAACAAGATTTCCTCCTAGCTGCTCTCAACACTTTCAATTTAGGCCATAAAATCGTCACCGCTATCACACCGCTATCATCACTTTTTCCTAAGCCACTGATGAAAGACTGATACATAGTGGTAGGAATTACAATATATATGCTAGGGAGACAGAATGGACAGACATAACCGACTGCTGGAGAAGAAAGATCCACACCTGACCGGTGTGAAAAGTCTTTTCTCTATTTTCACTGTTGATAATCCATTTTTTGTGTTATAAGTTTATTTATTGTTTTTATATGGTCTTTTTTGCCGCTTCTAATGCATTGTCCAATACACATTCAAGATATTTAAATTTCCTCATCGATGAATTCAGTGCTACATATACGCACTGTTCTTGAAAACATAGTTGTGAATACTGATTTCTTGACCTCACTGCTTTGACCATAGTAAAAGTGTACATGGTTAGACATATTAGTAGGTTTTCTGTAAACATTGTATCTACAGTATACCCATCACTCGTTATATGTATTTGACAATCCGGAGAGGGTAGGCACATAGTCTTTTCTACTTCCATAGTGAATTTAATTGACATCTGTCTATCTTTCTAAGCCTTAAATTATGCTTTTGGAATTCAGTGAAGTCCGGTAACAGAACTTGCTAGGAGGGATGACGACGCCCTCATATGCTGGTTTCCCCAGCTGCTAATACTCTTTTGCCGGGCCCTTACCCTTATAAGACCGCGGCCTAATGCACTTTGGTATTTTCAAAACACTCTGCAACAAAACCTGCAAAAATGAGCAAAGTAGGAAATGACGGCGTTACAGGCGTTTAGATATGCAGCACTGACAAGTAAACCTCACAGGTCAAGTCACGCGGTCACACTGGCCAGAGACTCGGAGTGCATTTTATGTTTATTTGACAACTGTACCGCTCACAAAGCGAATGGTGTATAAAGGTGGTCTAAAGGCAAGAGACTTGGACGCACTGCGGTGACAGTATGGCTTCCTCAACCCAATGGGAAACGCGTGGGCATGCATTGTGAATGCCTGGGATTCACAAGAAGAACGCGCGCCATTGCAGCTTATGTAACATGCTGCAACAGAGTGGGAAGTACTGCAAAGACCTGAAATCGTTCACAACGATGTTGCTTCTGTGCCCAAAAGGCTTCAAAGTGTAACTGATAATCTCGGTAGTTGGACCAAGTACCTATTTGCATAGTCATTTCGACTTAGTTTCGAATACATGCATTTTGTTCTCTACCATATTAATGGCATTTTCACGGATACTTCTTGTTTTTGCATTGTATATATATATATATATATATATATATATATATATATATATATATATATATATATATATATATATATATATATTTATATATAAATATATAGTATATATGCATATATATACATATACATATATGAATATATATATACAGATATATAAATTACATATATATGTATATATATAAAGCAAATATTATTCCGTAATGAGCGTGATTTAGTGGCTAAGAATTCCTGTTCAGCATCACGATGCCTGGAAAATAGATTAATATTATTTTCCATCATTTCTTAACGGATATTCAATAAGGGCGTTCTCCTCTCTCATTTGGTTGCCTCTAATTACCTGTTAGTAAAGTTTAGGAGCTCCATTTGAACCTATCATTTATAGCACCGAGAGTAATCAGTTGCATTTGTGAAAGTTCATTTGGCCTAATTTGGACTCTGACCAAAGTTGGATACACTCTGCATCGCTCCACCATCAAACTCAGCCTAGAGTTTAAACTCGTGGGCCATTTTTGTGGGAAGCAATCCAAACCAAGAGATACAGTTAGATGGTCATTTAGGCCCTCCCTGCTACATTGGATGGGGGGGTGTGTGTTTCTTTTGCTAATAGGCACTAATGACCGAAGCACAGTTCCCAGACTTCAGTAAATGGAACGCGTTTTAGATGGTGCCTTCTTCTTATGTTATTTCCACTTTGTTCATATCCATTCCCTTAAAATGCCTAAAAAAATCTAGGTTCTTAGGCTCATTTAAATATTTTTCATTTCGATAGGATGTAAAATTCTCTCTCTCTCTCTCTGCCTAGAGAGTTTATCTGCGTTTTCTCTGAAGTGGCTTCTATATGAACGAAAACGACCAAGCCATCAATTGGACAGAAGGTAAAAAGACAGTGTGTTCCAACAATATGCTGGTAAAAAGTATAGAACCCAGTTTTATAAAAAGTACACAAAAAATGTTCGAACTCATGAAACAATTCAAAACCAGTACAACTGGTACAGACAGCTCAACATGTGATTAGAGATAAACAAGCTTAAGAATCTCTTTAACAACAAAAGCGTCCAGTTTGAGCATACGTTGCTTAACATTCAGTGACTCACCCTGATATTTAGTTAAAGTCGATTTTATTACATTTCTTCGAGTTATGTTGTTATAAAACAACTTCAGCCCCTCCCAATGAATATGATTAAAATTATAAATGTGTAAAAATAAAGCATTCGACATTTGTCCCGTTCTCACACTAAATCTGTGTTGTTCTATTCTTCTTTACAATTTCTTGCCAGGTTGTCCTATATAAAGCCCCTTGCAATACGTGCAAAGAACCCCATAACTACAACCCTGAGAAACACTGTGAGAGATTCTCGTCATTGTATTTTTCAGGGTATTTAAAAATTTAAAGACAAAATTGATATTGAAATTTTCACAAAACTTGGAACCCTCCTCGGAAGATCCACTGTAAGGTGAAATAGGTACATTTTGATTGTAGAAAGCCACTCGATACCAAATAGACCTTGCTTCCAGTCAGCTGGCATGGCATTAAATAGGTCTTGCTTCCTCCTCGACTTTCTTTAGGCCTCTTTGACTTCGATTTTCTTTGTCTCGATGTTCTTCAACAAGTTAGGTCAACGAAATGCCCGTAGATGACACAGATGGTTCCATCCAAGGTGGGACAGCAATTCTGTGGAAGAGAACTTCGAGTTTCTCAATGTTGAAGGGGGATCTGCCAGCCTGAAGGCAAAATGGTTTGCTGAGTTGAAATCCATATTAGTGAATGATCTGGGCACTTCAGCGAACAATTTATGGGTTATAGAAAAGAAGAATAAAATATATAGCAGCACCTGACTAATAGAAAGATAGTGTCATAATCTCAGAAAACTCTCTGACTAATTCTCTCTCTGTTAATTTTAATCTAATTTGCTTACCTCTCTCTTTGGTAAAAATCACGTCATCACACGGAGCTGAGGAGTGGTCATGTTTTACGGGTATCCTGGAGATATTCGCCTCTTCACTATGGTACGAAGGCAGGTTCACCAGCGAAGAATATATGTGTATATATAATAAAACGGTATGAAGAACATACAGCGGGAGAAAAACAAACATACGCATTATGAATATTCACAAGAATAGCGGAAATCTTTACAGATCATACAAAATGCTGAAACAGAGTGGGGAATTCTGGTGCATTTATAACATACAAACATACAAACAAATAATACCATATAATGCCACTTTATGAATATAAGATAGTGTTAAAAACAGTTTATAAATTAATTCACTGCATTGACTTTCAACCTACATTGATACTTCTATTGTCTGAATTTGTGTCAAGACCGAGTAAATGAAATTTATTAGTTTACCGCGTGAGCTCTGTCGGAAAACCTTTAATTGGAGAGTTCATTAAAATCAAGAAAATGTGGAACCATCTTCTTCACACTGATATTTAATACGTAAAAGTCACAATTACGGAATGGCTGCTCAAAGAGATTTACAGTTCACCCTCCAGAGCCTCTGACAACCACAAATATGTACACATGACACCAGACAGGAAGTAGATCGTCAGAAACGGTCTTTCATCAGCAATGTAATATCTTATCAAGCATAGATTACTTCCCTCAGTTTGATATTGGTCTGAAAGACACCAATATCAACATGATATTGGAATGCTCAAAGAAACTGATTCGACAGTAACAAGGAATGACTGATCAAAAGGGATAAACCAAGCAAAGGAGGAAAGGAACACACTTATTCCAAAAAAGGAGAGAGAGAGAGAGAGAGAGAGAGAGAGAGAGAGAGAGAGAAGGGGGAGATGCAAAAAACAATATAGCCCCGTCATAACAGAAAGGTTTTTATTACTTAGCTATAAGAGTATAGTGTTTCAAACGTCATTGCAGTTTGCGTTATGAACAGAAAAACTCAATTAACATTAGTCTCATTTGATAAACGTGCCTTGATTGCTAAGCGACTTTTGTTTCACAGGCAGCGTTGTCAACAGTTCCGTGCTTGCTAAACACCGGGGCATTAGCCGTCACTTTGTGGAGTTGCCAGGTGCCTCCTTCTACGTAGCTAACCGTGGGGTTACCGACATACATGACAGCAACTGTACATTGCCATTTCATATGGATTAGTAGTTACGAAGTCTTACGTAACTTTTTGAGTATATGGTAAGTTTCATGTGTGCCTCATTACTGTGGTGGTTACACAAGTTCAGAATGTCTATCATGACATCAGATGACTATTTCAAGTATGGAAAGATAAGTCACCTATATAACTACGAATATGAATAGGTTTTTGAACTGTTAAAGAATGGACGAGTACACCTACAGGTTGCATTTCTTTATTATGCAGATTTAATAATTACATGTAACTTCCACTAATGTGTAACAAAATGGATCGGAAAAAAAATCCTGCAGCTATATGCTCTCAAAGAATTTGGAATTTGGGCCAACTACCCTGTCGGATGAAAGAGAATCCCATTACGACCCTTTTGAAAATTATAGTTGAAAACGATCAGATTACGGCTGCAATTTTGCAAATGAACGGTATAGCAAATATTCTTTTTTGCTTTTACATTGGATTCTAAAGCAACAGAATATTTTAACACAGGGTTCTGAACATAGAAAGCGCACGAATATTTATAGTACGCACTGGCCTTAAACAGTGAGTTAAATTTCTTTAAAAATAAAGATTATTATGATTACTGTTGTTGTCATTGTTGAATAGCTCTTTTTTGGTCCCAGACCAATTTCATAACCCCAGAGGGTGCTTTATCATTAGCAAAAAAAAAAAAAAAGAGACCGCAAACTCCCGCCACAACTAAGCAAAATTGCACCTAAGTTCCCTCTCGGAAAAGTACATATTGCAGTTTCTCTCTCTCTCTCTCTCTCTCTCTCTCTCTCTCTCTCTCTCTCTCTCTCTCTCTCTCTCTCTCTATATATATATATATATATATATATATATATATATATATATATATATATATATATATATATATACACATGTATATATATATATATATATATATATATGTGTGTGTGTATCTGAGACTAGAGCTTTTATGTCTCCATGGTTTTTCAATGTCTTTATCAATAAATAACTGTGAGGTATCATGGAAAATATGGATGTAGATGCAAAGTTATCTGATAAGAAAATTAATCGTTAAAGGAGTGCAGAATGGTTAATATGTACAGAGAATACAATGATGACAAACCACAGGTTAATGTAAGAGTTTGTAATTGTTGACAAGAAGGGAAGCAAGAATGAGGCTATGAAGGAAATGGAAACCACGAAGACGGAACAAAGGATATTAATATGGATGGTGGAAGAATGTAAACTGCATTGCAGAGCAAAAATAATGAATGAAGGCAATATGATGGAACAGATGAGATGAGTTAGAGTAGGCATGAAAGAAACAGCAGGTTTGGGCACAAGACTGGAAGGTGACTTGGAGTGTCTATGGAGTCAGGAGTGGGTATACACGAATGGATTGTAGAGCCAACTCTCTTTTATGAAAGTGAAAAGTGGTTTCTGGCTATAACTGAAAAATGCTGAGGCATTTAGATGAACAGCTTGCAGTATATCTGTGGTATAAGATGAACTTGAAACGCTATGGGAAGCGGAGTTACACAGAGGTGGTAATAATGTTTAAGTAAGCCATAGTACGTACCAGTATTATAAGATATTTTCAGCTTGTGCAAGGAATACAGTACGACACACTGGTAAAAACAGTATATAATTTGGATGTATTAAGAGGAAGGACTAGACAATGATATAGGAAAACTAGACAAATGGTGCGAAAGGGTTCACTGAATATACACGGTGCGTGTAATCGGAGTCAATTCTGAGCTGGTGTGTCATTGCAGGTGTATGGGGTGGATGAAGTTGTGGAAATTTTCTGTATGGGATTTTTTCCCATGATTCAGCAGCTGAAGCGTGCATGTGACAATGTCATGCTTAACATATTCTCTGAAGCTAGCACCTGCCAGAGTAAATTGCTCAAATTAAAATTTTTTCCAAATATATCCTCAACAACTTTGTCAACTACTCGACTGTACTCTCCCCCAAGTACCACACTTCGGTAATCTCACTTGTAATGACATCATCGTCTGGTGCTCATCCTTTATTGAACCTCTTAATTAAACCGCTTGCAACAGGCACTTACACAAGCTTTCTCGCGTTCTAAGTAATCACGTACACTCGTTCATCTCTCTAATTTGCAACTCTTTCATAGTTCACATTAAACAAGTACTCACTCTGTCGACACAGAGCAACTTCCTCTGTCAACTTCATCTCTCCATGCTCATCTTTCACTCTGTGATGCATTTGTCCAAGAACATTTCCCTTCACATATTCCTCTCAAAAGAATAAGTTTTTCTTTACAAAAACTTTCGCATATGAGTCTAGTATTTTCATTGCTTGCCTATTTCTTGCTTTCGCTCACAATGACTACTTGATCTACTCACTTGCCTACTTCGACGTGATGGTGTTAACCTTTTGCATACAACTACAACTCACGCATATTCTTGTTTTTCCTCACTAGGCCTCTGATTTTCTCTTTCCACCATTACTGTTTTTCTTTATTCTTCCTACTTACTATGTATTTTCACAAACACCTCCTGTTGGTTTTATGGTGCGACCCTGGAAGTCTGCTTACTCCTCATGCAAATTCAAACTCCGTGATTTTATTCGTAGACCAATTTTTCTTTCATTTTCCGTTTTTCAATTCTCACTTAGTTTGTACTCAATTATCTTCAATTAATTACAGTTATAGTGAAATATTCAACACGAATTCCCCAGCTAAAACATATTTCCAAAAATCTAGTTCCTTCCTCAGCACCTGTCACCTATACTCTCTCATTCCTTTGTACTCCGCGAACTCCAGTAACTTCAAAAATGCTCTCATTATTTTTTCTACATATACGAGCACACAAACACACGCATAAGCATAGTTTGTAAATAAATTAAAATAGGTCTATTCTTGTCATATATGGAGATAACCTCTCTCAGATGCACCCCAAAGAATTTCCCAATATATACGAACAGAATGTTGCGCCATCCCCTCCGCCAATAAACTTGGCACAAAAGGCCATGAAATTGCTGGTGTTTATGGTCCACAGCTCACACATGTTTCCGCTTTTTGTCACATTACAGGAACTGTAAATTTTGCTTAGGGTCTAAGCCTCTGAGTGCGATTTAGGCACTACAGGATTTTTCTTTTTGTTGCACCATTTTTTGTTGTTGTTTGTTTTCTGTTTTCTGTATCATATTTTCCTTGTCCCCTTTAATTTTGTTTTTGACAGCAAAAGAAATTCTAATATACAAATTACGACAGTTTTATAGGCCTAGCATGCTCATAATTACATTTCGGTCATCATTTTGTCAAGAGAAAGCCGTCACTCTTCTGTTGCCATAAGTGGTATACAACACTGGAAGGGGTTGTATTTTCTTATTCAGATGCCAATGAATAGGCTTAAAATATTCCGGGACTTCGTTACAGCTGACAAATGCTGCCAAACTGGAGATCCAGCTTAACATTCCTCACTGCTGGATTAACCGTCACATTCCCTTCATCCTTAACCGTACCAAGACACGTATCTCACGATCGTTGCGTTCTCAGTTAAAGATAATTTGTAAGGAGAGTAAGCCTTACTGTTACCGCATACCACTGTTTGCGTTTCAGCGATTATATATATATATATACGAGTATATATATATATATATATATATATATATATATATATATATATATATATATTTTTTATTCAGGTTGACGGTTTGCAAAGGAATGGAAGAAAGGAATGTAAGGTTATGGATGTGAAAGGGAGAAAGATAACGGTCAAACTTTTCAAGATACATGCACCGGAGCAAATATTGCCGATAACAGTAGAAAGCGAGAAAAGATAAGACAAAGGAACAGATGTCTGAGTAAAAACCAACATTAGCAAAGCACAATAAAGTGCTTTGAGGAAAGAGTCAGGAATTACTTCCAGATTTTCTTTTTTTTTTAGGACTTACAATAAGTTATTCCAGTTTTCAACCTCTACTGAAAGTGAACCTGGTGAGTGAAGATCACGGTCACAATGATGAACTATTACAAACAACTTTTTCCTCTATCATCTGCTTTTGTTTCACTGCTTCAATGTAGTGAAACAAACAGTCGATTCGAGATAGCATTAATCTTCAAGTTACAATAAAAAAAAGAGCTGTATAAATTCATACCCAGTCCCGTATGAACACTCTTCCTAAAAATTCCAAGATTTATAAGCTCTCTCGACTCTACCTGACAGGGTTTTTACTCAAACATCGAACTGGTTTGCTTTTCACCAAGAGCTTCTATTCCTAACCAATTATTTTAAAGATAATTGCCTTCCGTCAAGGCTGTTTTCAAGGGCGCTGAGAAACATGATGAATAAAAAAGATAAATGAACCACCTATGATCTTAATATTCCTATTTGATTTGATTTTATACCATTAACAATATATCGCCCGTCATGCATATAAAATGCTGTCACCCACGAATTTACAAGATTCTAGGACGCCAAAGTACTCATAAGTCAATGAACTCAAGCTAAAACTGTGGAACAGGATGGCATAGAAGACTGTACACCTCGAGGGTTGAAAAACAGGTTTTTATGGCTACACTAGTCAAAAGACACTAAATGAGTCTCTCTCTCTCTCTCTAGCACGCGAGCGCGCACATGCTCTCACACACACACACACACACACAAACACACACACATACACACACACACACGCACACTCAAAAGAATACAAAAATTCATTTCCGATGATAAAGATAGAAAATAATTGAGTATGTGATAACGAAAGTTCATTTTAACAGAATATGTCTTGACCCGGGTTGCTAAATGTAATTGCATACAATCACCAAGCCATCTAAAAGATTTTTTTATAACGTCATTTTAGCTATACGCAGTCACGAAAGCAAAGAATGTCCGCAATACCACTCAAGATTCACGTCACTAAAGATTACACATGCTACAGTTTTTATCACCAATGCTGATATACTAGAGTTATTTTTTTAAAAGTATTGTCAGTCTCAATCTTTTTTTAATAACAAGAGTTAACGCATTAGAGAAGAAAAAAAAAAAAGACGAGTTCTATTCCAAAGAGTTTCAGTCAGATACGACCACAACACCTGGTCTGAAGAAAATGCAAAGAGGAATAGAAAAAACTGAGCTCGCACAGATTTCTCTTAAGTTGGTGACGACAAATGACAAACTCAGTCCGCCATGCCTCGTTGCGTGGGACATTCCCTAGTACCCTCGCTGCTAAAGATAAGGCAGTATCAGTAGGAGGATAATTCCTGGTGAATTTTAGGTGACTGAGTTTGCATTAGGTGTCGTTGAAGCACGCATAAGAGCCTGTTTAGATATTATATATATATATATATATATATATATATATATATATATATATATATATATATATATGTTTATATATTTATATTATATATATACACATATGTACTTATTTATATTTATATACTATATATATATATTGTATATATAACATATATACTTATATATATATATATATATATATATATATATATATATATATATATATATAGGTGTGTGTGTGACAGGCATTCATAATTAGCCGAGTATTGCATATTAACCAGTCAGCTCTTTTGGTGGAGAAGGGTTGATATCGATTCTAAGCACAGAAACTAAACTGAAAAGGCATATGTATAGGAGAGTCGATAAAAACGTATATCCATCTTGAAAGCTGGGTGGTTTAAGTCACTGTCTGCCCTTGTTTCCAAAAAGGCAATAGTTCGAACCCTGCTGGGTAAGACGTATTTGTCAATTGTATTTACCATTTGGCTTAGTACTTGTGAACATAATAATACCAATTATTTGTAACTAACAGAAATTCACAGTCTGCCACATCTCTCAAGCTTACCAATCAGCTGCCATGGTGGAGATGGGGTCATATCGAGTTTAACTGCAGAAACTTAAATGGACAGGATAAACATTCACAGAGTCGATGTAAATTTAGATCTCTCTTCAGAGCTGAGAGATTAGAGTCACTGTCCATCACTGCTTCTAAACCAGGGAATGAACTGTTCGAACCCTAACAATATCAAAGCACTTTTCAATTATAATTTCCCTCGTGTGTAAGTTATTTTCAAGGAATAATGAGTTAGATATTAATAGATATTTACACGGCTTATTTATAAACATAAAAAAAGTCATTTGTGCAAAAGTGACAAAAATTCTTGATTAGCCTCGTCTTGAAAACTTATCACCTATCATTATGGAAATGGGTTCTTATCGATTCAATGCATAGACCCTCAACTGGACACGTCAATACCAGCCTATATCTCACTTCAGAGTTGAGTGGTCAAGGTTACTATGTGCCATTATTTGGAGATCAGGCAACGGTTCAAATCATACTAAAAATGAAACACTTATTAATTATAACTTCCCTATAACTTCCTTTGCGTGTAAGGTATTTCCAAAGTATATGACAAAATTATATATATATATATATATATATATATATATATATATATATATATATATATATATATATATATATATATATACATATATATATGTATGTATGTATGTAAGTATGTATTTTTGTTTTACTGCTGTTTCACATCACATGATGTATTTTCAAGGCTGGAAAATTCCACACAGACTATAAATAAACGAAAACTCACTTATATTCCAAAGAAAAATTTTGTTTAAAAATTTAACAAATACCATAGACAAAAAACCAAAAGGAAAACTTGAAAAAACCATCCACCAAGGAACGAGCTAAAAAGTTTTAAAAGAGAGAGGGAGAAAATGAATACATGGAGGATACTTATAGCAAATGTGGAATGTCAACAAACAGGTTATTAGGCTATAAAACCTTCGTGAACGAAGACTGGGTATTTAACGAGCGTGCATTCTTCGTTCACATGGGCAGATCCAATAATTTTAAAATGATTCATGTCCAGGCAGATACCACAAGTTTACAAGTGGATATGAACACTTGGGAATTCAGGGTTGGACAATCTTGCACCCATCTTGAAGCTGAAGCCTTGATGAGGACAGAAGCAGACCTTGAGACGCCTCCTAGTGCATCCAACGTAGATTCCCAGATTAAATCTGGGACATGCAGAGCTAAAGAGAGACTGAACCGTTCTCTGACATCCAACATTATTTATATCTATCTATACCTATACCTGCCCCAGCTGTAGTCTAGGAGCCTACGTTGGATGCACTAGGAGGCTTCTTAAGGTCTGTTTCTGCTCTCATCAAAGTTTCATCTTCAGGACAGGCTGCAAATTGTCCAATCTTGAATTATCCAATGTTCATAACCACCCCTAAATTTGTGGTACCCGCTTGGATAAAAATATTTCCCAGCCCGAGAAGAACCCTAAAAGAGTTCAGAGGTCTGGTTAAACAAATCATTTATAACTAAATTGGATAACAATAATTTGAAGTTTACTGGATCTGCCCATAAGAACGAAGAGATATTGGTGTTGGGGTCCTTTTTGTAAAAACAAACACACATTCGTTAGACACAGTCATCGTCCACCCAGCTGTTTATAGCCTAATTACCTGTTTGTTGACATTCCCCGTTCGCTACAGGTATCCTTCGAGTTTATTTTCTCCCTTTCTCTTGCAGTTAATTTTTAGTCCTTGCTATATTTTGTTTCTTTCACGTTTTCCTTTTGTTTTTTACCTTTTGTATTTGTAAAACTTTTTACACAACCAGCTCATTCCTCCCAACGCGACCATAGTTATCCTTCAATGTCGACACCAGAGCTGACAATATTTATGCAATTTAGAGAATATATTTGCAAAACCTCTGAGACCGTGATGAAGAAAATATTCTTAGGGACAATTTACATCAGTGACGTATCTGTCATATGAGTTTCATTAGCTACTTGTGTTTTACAACGTTATATCAGAGTTTTTGGCCCATTTCCTTATATGATTGCTCAGTATTAAAAAAAAAAAAAAAAAAAAAAAAAAACAGAAACCAGAGCCTTCCTTTTCCATCTCAGTCGCGATCAGTACTTCTCAGTAACTTCCAGTTTCAATATGCCAGATCCTGTATGAACAAGCGTATCATGTTTATCTATAAACATTAGGCAGAAAGTCTGAAATACTGCAATAATGATTAAAGTTCGTGTAGAATTATGCAGCTGTGAGCCAGTTCATGATTCGGATTCTTTTTAATGAACTACGTTCAGTAATACAAATGAAATTTAGATCGTGACTTAATCTTAGTTACTAAAATGGCTGCAGTCATGAGGATAACGATTATCTGCGTTTCCTTTCATTCTTTCAATTGCCTTACCGTGAATGATAGCTACATTATTAACTGTTATATAATCATTTGATGTACATATACTGTTTTGATTACCAATGCCTGACCAGTTGGGAAAGATCCTTCATTTCGTGATGAGATTCGGACCAACGAAGCCTGGTAAGAGTGAGGTTACCGCTCGGCCCAACAAGCAAACGAACGAACGGGGTTGAATATTTCGTTCAGCTCTGTGGAATTCTTATGCAAATTTTACAGCCGGGATAGGCCCATTACCATCATCGTAGCATAGCGCTGAGCAGGTTAGCTGTTGTGCCGCTCACACGTGCATAGAAAATACTGGTCATATTCGTCAGAAACTTACTTCATTTTGATAATCTCAGTCGTATGCTCCTGCACACACGTGTCAACATTGCGGGCCTAGATCCAAATGGGGAATAAATGAAGGCATTCATTCCCTTAGTGGTGGTGATGGTACTCGAACCAACGTGCGCTGCCACAAAGAGAGAATTATATTTCAGCTCAATAGTCCACAACAGACTCGCCGAATTAATACACTTACGCTAAAGAGGAAATAAATCCAACCTCACCATCCTATGTAAATATGATTACTGTCACGGGGTTCAGTTTATTCGAAAATAACCTGAAAATGGAATGAAATCTATGCGTTTACAAAGTTTGTTTAGTACTATGAACGAAGGGGCATCACATTTAACCAGCGGATAATATATTATCAGTGTCCACAATTTCCAAGAATTCCTAAAGCCTATAAATCTAATTCCCAGATCTCTAATTCCATTAAGTTGTGGGAAACTTTGCAACTTTAAGGGACGTCCAAACTAATTATTGGAGCCTTGGATTTCCTAGGGATGTAGAACCAGTTATTGACTTCGTTGTCCTATAAAGTCTGGTGAATTCCTTTCTCTTCCAACGTTGCTCCGGCTACGTTTATGACAGCCTGAGATTAGATTTATTTGGTAAGGCATTTTATGGCATTATTTGCGCTCCATAATTGAAAAACCCCAAGATGTTCTTTAATACTACCAAGAGAGAGAGAGAGAGAGAGAGAGAGAGAGAGAGAGAGAGAGAATCCGGATATTTTCTGTGAAAACTCATAACTAAAATAAAGATATTTCTCTCTCTCTCTCTCTCTCTCTCTCTCTCTCTCTCTCTCTTTATGAGAGAGCCACAAGTAATCGAGCTGAAGGACATCTGATCTCTCTTCCAAAGAAACATTTACCGAAACATTCTAATGATGACGATTAATGTCTTCTGCATTACGTTTTCCGGTATCATTTCGCTTTCATCTTTTTCATTCGTTAATGGTGTCTGCAAGCTGCTGGAATATCTAATTCTGGCGTTCGAAGCCCTTTGAAGAGCTTGCCTAATAGGAGTCAGACAACGAACGCAATGTTTTGGGAAATGTGCGGCAGCGTTGGCAAACACATTCTCACCGTCCTAACTTGATTATCGTCCGGAAAGTTTTGATGTTTTCAGGGATGGGTACGAAAAAAGAGCAAAATTCACGACAAGCATCGATTTGGGTGATTTTAGTACTACTCTCTACCTCCCTGGACTCGGATCGTGCACGTGATAATCACAAGAAGAACCTTAACAATATATATGTGTATATATACTGTGTATATATACATATATATATATATACATACATACATATATATATATACATGTATATAAATAAACACATATATATTACATATATACATCACGATATATATACACATATATACATACATATATATATATATTTATATATATATATATATATATATATATATATATATATATATATATATATATATATATATATATATATATATATATATATATATATATATATATATATATATATATATATATATATATATATATATATATATATATATATATATATATATATATATATATATATATCACTACTTTCCATAACCTGCAAAACAAATAAATATGCTCATGCCAGCACACAGTTGCGAATAGATAGATATTGCTGTCATCTATTGCTGGGTATGTATGTAATTGCACCAGTAATAATATACATATTTGTATGCAAATTTATTTTTTAATCAATCATGACACAATCCTTCAATGACATGTCATAATTCAGTAAGTAATGATATTCAAAATCATTTTATAATGGAATTCATCACACGTCAGATTATAAATATAACTCATAATTTTGCGCAGCGTAATTAGGAGACAAATCAACGCTTATTGATCAGTTAATTAGTTTTTATACAAGAGCCATAATGAATCATAATATCATATGACACAGCACAATTCTGCTTCCATGTGTTGTTTGACATCTAATTTCTTAGTTGACCTTTATTGTGAAATAAAATCTTTATATTGTTTGCAGAAACATGCAGATGGTTAAGAGATAAATATTGTCGTTAGTAGTGCAGAGTATGATAGGTCTTATGTGTATAAAAACATTATATTGTTTCAAGGGAACTTTTCGTGTAGGAAACTCTACTTCGCCGAATCGTCAAAAGATTCGCTCGTTACTTCTTGAATAACCCGAAATCATTGTAAAAAGAAAGTAGAGTTGAAACAGATTTTATTTTTAATATTTTCTTGTGTTTATGAAATCTATGTCGTATTATTTGTTTAGGAGAAAAACGGAGAAATGCTTAGAGATTTGGCTTAAACCTTGCACGTAGAGCATTTCAAATAACGGAGGAAATCACTGCTTCCCTTATTATGCAACATATTCTTGCGGCTGCTTCTCATTCATTTTCCTTACCCAGAATACCATGGTGGCTCCTAGGCCCTTAGTCTCTCATTTCAGGCGGGATAGGGGAGCCTTTGTTGTGCTTGTGCAGTAATGAGCGCCACTGTTATTTGTAAAGAAGTCTCCATGACAGAAGGGGGCCAAAGAAACCGGTGCATTGCCTTGAAGACATTATAACATGTACCCACTCAAGTACGCGATAACACGTAATTAGCTATTTGACCAATGAATTACTAGGGCATGATGACAAGCTCACTTTTCGCATTTATTAGAAGAAATATTACATTCTCCTTCTTGGACGCAGTAAATATGTAAAGAAAGTTGCTATGACATTATTATTACCTCTTACGATGAGGCATTTGGCAGAGCAATGGGTAATCAATTATCGTCACTTACGTCTTACTTGTATGTGCAGTTTTTTTTTATTTTGCGAAAAGGAGCGTATATATTTTTAAATGACTCTAGTTAATTTGCTTTCTTGAGTTTCAATTTGTTGTCGTCAATCTGTGTATAATTCTTACAGGACTTTATATGCCCGATATATTAATGAGGTAAGGCTAGAAAATTCACAGTAGCAGCGAAAACAGTCTAACAATTGTTGGTGTTTAATCATTAGAGAAGACTTCCAGCATAACGTGTAGACAGTGGTGTTTTGAGTTACAGGGGAAAATTTTGTCTTTAGTGTTCATTTGGGCATCGGTATTTATTAGCTCTATACTGGGATAAGACTGCTATTCAGAGGAAGTCATAGGCGAGAGTCTAGACTGAAGAAACTGTTGATAAGCTACCACCTGAAGTGAAGAGCATACGAGAAGGATGCAAATTTAAAAAGGAACTAAAGACTCTCCTATTGTGCAGGTGCTACGATACTGACGAGAAAACACTGAAAGACAATTATAAAATATAAGAAGCACCTTTTCTTCAAAACGTACATGGGCCCGCCAGAGAGGGAATTATCCCTGTGGAGGCAGTACATAAAACCAAACAGAACAAAGTGAAATCACGAAAATATACTACTAGCATTCCAAAACGTTTGGTGTTGGGTTGTTGATTGAACTCATTTATCAGCTCATTGTAGGAGAGAATTGAGTGCTTCAGTGAGAAAGGAATATATCATGATTTGA
>NC_089751.1:45738116-45763116 GCF_040412425.1 Macrobrachium rosenbergii | reverse complement strand
ATGTTGACCGTGTAATGCGTTTGAAAGCAGCCATATTATGACTTTTTATCACATCACCGTGATTCATATACAATCAGAAAGCTATAAACGTCCTTTAATATCCAATTCGCTCTACCTCGGAAATAATATATTTTCATATATGTTACCGAAGGGGAATTTTTAGTTGATAATAAGTACGCCGTCCCGTGGGCTCGAACCAACGAGGGACAGGAACTCAGGACTACAGGGACGCATTAACCAGTCGGCCACAAGAGAGGTATAAGTGGATATCGGCTCCCATCAACTCACCCGTCGAACTCAGGTGTTTTGCATTTGGAGACGATATCCACCCACCTCTGCCATGTTGACCGTGTAATGCGTTTGTCGCACGCAGCCATATTATGATTTTTTATCACATCACCGTGATTCATATACAATCAGAAAGCTACAAACGTCCTTTAATATCCAATTCGCTCTACCTCGGAAATAATATATTTTCATATATGTTACCGAAGGGGAATTTTTTAGTTGATAATGCGTCCCTGTAGTCTGAGTTCTGAGTCCGTTGGTTCGAGCCACGGGACGGCGTACTTATTATCAACTAAAAATGACATATTTGAAAATATATTATCTGATTGTATAAAGGACGTTTGAATCTGATTGTATATGAATGTGATAAAAGTCATAATATGGCTGCTTGCGACAAACGCATTACACGGTCAACATGGCAGAGGTGGGTGGATATCGTCTCCAAATGCAAAACACCTGAGTTCGACGGTCGAGTTGATGGGAGCCGATATCCACTTATACCTCTCCTGTGGCCGACTGGGTTAATGTGTCCCTGTAGTCCTGAGTTCCTGTCCCTCGTTGGTTCGAGCCCAGGGGATGGCGTACTTATTATCAACTAAAAAATTCCCCTTCGGTAACATATATGAAAATATATTATTTCCGAGGTAGAGCGAATTGGATAGTAAAGGACGTTTGTAGCTTTCTGATTGTATATGAATCACGGTGATGTGATAAAAAGTATATATATATATATATATATATATATATATATATATATATATATATATATATATATATATATATATATATATATATACATACATATATATATACATACATATATTTCGATAACAGATTTATTTTTTCCATATACATATATACAGTATGTGCGTGCTTAAAAAATCACAGTAGATGCACGTGACTTCAGTGTATAAGGAATCCCACAGGAAAATGACAGGCAGAAGTTCAGTACTAAGCGCTTTCACGTTTAATAACGCACCGTCTGGGCACAAAATGTGTGTGTGTATAATATGAAAATCGGTGGCACCCCATGAAATTTTTCTGGATCCGCTAGTATCCACTATCGGAAGATTAAACGAAGGATCAAATCAAGAGTACAATACTGGAATGTACTTTATATCGAATCAACCTACGCAAACATTGCGCTCATCAGTCCAGTAGATGCAATGTAACCAACAAAAACATTTATGGTGCTTTCATTTTCATATAAGGTATGAATACAACAAGCAACTCTTTTCGACCTATAAGTTCTAGTCCTAAGTAATGCCGATTATTGATAGAATATCGGTTGAATAACATCTTTATTAGAAAGTAATGTCTTCTATAACATCATTGATATGGGTTTTCCTCGGCCATTATGCTCAGACAGGAAAGGATGATTGTTATTTTCAGTTTAAACCAATTGGTACAAATATAGGCAATGCACTCTCGTGAAAATGTATTTAGTGGAGATTGCGTTTTCAATTGCATTACGCTAACACGGTTTGTTTCGATGGAAGCTCTGAAAAAGGTTTCAATCTGAATTACATTCATGAATTTTTAACACCAATCGTTAAAATTTGTTTTGTTTGCCCTGATAGTTCATATTGAAAAAATATTTACATTGTTCTAGTCTATATATATATATATATATATATATATATATATATATATATATATATATATATATATATATATATATATATATATATATATATATGTAGGCCTTTCGACTCATCCTCCTTTACTTAGCAGACTACTAAGTAAAGGACGATAAGTCGAAAGGCCTTGCAGCACTCCATTGTTTCTCTTCCCTTCGTGGATTTTGTCTTTATTTATATATTCATCACGTTCCATATTTTCGTGATTCAGATATATATATATATATATATATATATATATATATATATATATATATATATATATATATATATACACACACACATATTATATTATTGATTTATTTTGATTCACATCGGGATCGAACGCAGGTCTTTCAACTGAAAGGGTTCCTTATTGGATGGGTGGGTATCGTTCTCAGCTAGCACTCTGCTGGTCCCGCGTTCGATTCTCCGACCGGCCAATGAAGAATTAGAGGAATTTATTTCTGGTGATAGAAATTCATTTCTTGTTATAATGTGGTTCGGATTCCACAATAAGCTGTAGGTCCCGTTGCTAGGCAACCAATTGGTTCTTAGCCACGTAATCAGCTGTAATCAGCTCAGTGGTCTGGTTAAACTAAGGTATACTTAACTTTTCAACTGAAAGGCAAGGAGGCTACCATCTGAACCACACAGACCATGAAAGAAGTTGGAACCTATGCACCACTCTACCTAAGGCTTTTACCAATCATACCAGCGGGTTTTAACTAACTTCCTGACACAAGAGTGCCCCAACTTATAGCATTTCATCCGAATTATCCCTAGGTTGATTTATATATATATATATATATATATATATATATATATATATATATATATATATATATATATGTGTGTATATATGTATGTTACGTATGAGGCCAATCCCACACTCGTTTCCATATACTTTTATTCAGCCAAAGAACACAACCCTGAGAACAGATATTTACATAAATTGACAATTCAAACAGACATTTGTAAAACCTCATTTCGCATTTTATATACAAATACTCAGTAAGCCGGATGAATTGCTTATTCACATCAACAATACTGACAAAGCGCTTATGTTGTATTACATTTTCTTCGGCTTACCTTCAGTTGTTTACAAATTGTCCAGACTGTTTTCGTAAATGTTTGTAGGTGACAGATCCTGCTGCAGTATTTAGGAAATTATCAGTAAAATGAATATTCACAAACCATTTCCGTTCCACCCAAGATGGGACCGAGGCTATCTTTATAAAAGTGAAGTACTGTTCTTTAAAGACATTAAACAGTTAACTACCATAAGTAATGGCTGTTACATAGAGAGCTGTTAACTCTATGCAATTTAACAAGCGAGTTTCCTAACTGCTGATACCCTGTAGCACCTCTTAGGCAATCCTAAATACTCATAGCCCACTGCCCTTCAAAACTGTGTAATGATGATAACAGAATAATTATTATAAAGCATTTTCAGAATACTATTAGTTTTACATTTCATTTATGGACTTATTTTTCAGAACACTTTATTAGTTATTCATTTTCATTTATGAAAGAGAGCACTCGCCCGCCTTTACTGTAAATGATTTTTCATTTTTTAAATACTATTTTGAAGATGTCCGTAGCATGCCCCCCCTCAGAACAAACCACTGTCTTAGGCATTTCTGTGAATCTCGACGGGTCATACGCTACAATTCGCACCTGCTTTAATTGACGATGCCCTCATCGTACTTCCCATTTCTTACCTGTGCAAGAAATACGGGCGAACTCGAACCACTTAATCAATACGGTACAACTCGTCACTGAATATCAACAAAAGCTTCTTGTTTGTTATTTGCATGAAAAAAAAATATGCTTAACACTTTTCTCTTTTTTGTTTCAACTTTTCAGACCTCCTAAACCCAACTGGTTTGTGCATCATTACCTACAGTGGTGGGCGTTTGTTCAGTCTCAGCATTAGTTGTTTGTGAAGTCTGAAGCAATTATGATGTCCGGTAGCGGGAAACGAACCCGCGTCCCATAATCACAACGAGGTCACGTTGCTGACCTGACCTGCTACCAGAAATCATAATTACTTTAAATTTCTTGCACTTGGATCCAAAGGCTTAGTAGTGATAGGCTTATCCAAAAAGCGCGAAGAATACGAGAAGTTAAGAAGGCATTGTGACTATTACAATTGCATATATATATATGTGTGTGTGTGTGTGTGTATGTATACTACTCGTGTTAAGCTTCAGAAAGACGGAGTGGCTTAAATTCCAGATTCTTTGATTTCCACAGTACAAGAGGCTTTCAATGCGTAGCTATAATCTCCTTAGTGCACCGGTGCCTGATGAAGAAGACTGTATGCTTTTGAAAGCTCGTAGCAGCATAGAAACTAAAGAACCTGGAACCTGAACTAACCCCTCTTATTAAAGCTTACGGGTTCTTTCACACTATTCGACTTGTCGCTGCGCAGTGAGCAATGCAGTCAACCATAATGGATAAGAGAAGAGTCTACTGTGCCTTCGTTTAGCTTATGTGAGAAAGAAAAAGAAGAGGCAGTGACGAATTCATAGGATTTATCCCCTGAATGAAAGGAGCGACACATTAGGTGCATCTGCCATGCTGACCGAGGCTCTAAAACGGGATGGCAACCATTTTTTCAGTTACTTCCTTATGACTGAGACATCGCTCGAAGAAGACTACTAATGCAGGCATATGATAAGCTGCTCAGGCGAAACACATTCACAGAGTCCATATCACTCGTACAAAGACGATTGGCAGTTACCATTAAGTAGGCAGCCACATAAATTATATATGTAATTTTACATATATTCTAAATATGTGCAGTTCTTTATAATTTATATGTATATACATATATGCATATATTTACATAAATATGTATGTATGTATATACAGACACATAAATATACATACATATATATATATATATATATATATATATATATATATATATATATATATATATATATATATATATATATATATATATATATATATATATATATATATATATATATAAATATCTAAAACTTTATCACTTGCACAATTGTTCTGTAGGATGCTATCTAGAAGAGACATTTATTCAGTAAATGTTACAAGCTTTCCAAGACTAACTGTCCTCAATGTCTGGTAGACGCAAAGCTTGTAACTTTTTCTGAGTAAACACCTCCTGTTTAAATGAGGTCCTGTTATTATATATATATATATATATATATATATATATATATATATATATATATATATATATATATATATATTGTATATATATACATATAGATAGATAGATATATTATAACAGCAAGATCATCTGCCCTCACTTGAAGGAAGCCGCCCACCAGCTTTGGAAACACCCGGATATCATCACGAGAAAAAGTGAAAAGGCCGCCGTTTACGTCATCGCAAAAATGAAAGAATATTAGGCAAAGATTGACGGCTTCCCCACTGATCCTTCCAACTTCCAGCCCGTGAACGAGGACCCTACTGAAAACCGGAAAGGGACTTGAACGCAAGAAAATAAATTCTAATAATGGATCCATCGTACTACCTGTAATTATCGGAGACTACGGGTCAGGCTATCGTTATGGCACCATTAAGACCCATGAGGCTGACAACTTGTTGCGCCCTATGATTGCATAAGTTAAAACTCTCCAGCATGGAATAGCCAAGATCCTGAACGAGACCATCACCCCTTACATTCCTAAGGGGTACTGGGTAGATTCTCCGGTAGAGTTCATCGATATTTTGAATTCTGTGTCTCCCAGACCAGCCATCACATCTCCGGACACAGAAACCTTATTCATGAACTTACCTACATAATGACCCTACTAAAAAATATCGATGCTTATCCTTTCTGTAAACAATAAAAATCCACTTGGCTACGATGATGAGGATGGATCTATTCCAGCTCTAATATATATATATATCTGAAAACGACAGGTATATGTATGTATGAGAGGCAATAGCCTTTTATCCTTCTCGTGGTCAGGTCGACAATGGTCCCTCGTTCTGATTAGGGGACCCGGATTCGTTTCCCGGTACCGCACATTAGAATTTCTTCACATTTCTTGCACTTGGATCTTAAGGCTTTGTAGTGACAAGCGTATCCCCCCCCCAAAAAAAAGCGCGAAGAATTCGAGAAAGTTTAGAGGGCATTGTGGCTATTACATTTACACCTAAACGTAAACATAACCATGCATACAAGACGTCATAAATATGTGTAATTACCGCAGCTTGTAAATAAAAGAAACGAACAAAATTCTCAGAATCAGGCCTTATTTTTTAACCGAGTCATGGATAGTTTCCAAATCGCCTATGTTCGAGCAGCAATGAACACAACCCGCAAAATTAGGAAGCCATTAGTTAAGGAGTTCCCGCGTAGCATCACACGCATTCTCAGCATTACGGAATATCTAAACTTTGGGGCGACATGAATGAAAGTGTTAACATTTTGCAGCTTAGTTTGAATATCATGGTCTCTAGCTTCTTCGATTCTCACATTTCTAATTTGGGAAACGTCATTCGAGGAAGCGACCGGATCTTTTGTCTCAGGAAACAGAATCGAGCTTTCTTCCATGAGAACGATGTTTTTCATTCCGCTGCTTTTTCCAAATTAAGGTTTTTGTACGCGAAGGCCTCAGACGGTACGTGTGCGCAATGATTTTTCTTTGGCGACAGACGCAAAGGTCTAATGTTACCAAGACATTGCGTCATGTGGGAAAATTTACTGCGCATGCGAATTCGGCGTTTATTTAAACCATTTCAACGACTGACAGACGTCATCATATAGGCTAGTCTCGGGTTTTGGTGAAATATGTCTTCAGTAATCGAAGTGAAGAAAACTGAATGACGGAATTGCGGAACTTTTTATTCGTGGATTATTTATTTACAGAGGTGAAGAGAAACATAACTGTTTTTCTTTTTTAATAATGATGAGTAAAGAAAATGTCCCGGTGAAAAGCCAACCACGAAAAAGACAAAAAAAAAATAATAATAAAAACATTTACATCTTTAAGAAGTATTTGAAATTTAGTCACTTTTTTGGTAAGAAAAATAACAAACAACTGCACAAAACACGGTGAGATCACACACACACAACATCCATGTTGCTCTTAATGACACCATTTTTAAAATTATTCTTTCGTGTTTGACCTTCTGGAAAAAATTATCCTAATTCATGATGAGTTTTTATAAACAATTTTGTCTCTTTCACCGCTACAAATACTGTAAGTATATTGATGGACGGCAATCCTCCGGTCTCATCATTCAGTTTTCTCCACGTCGATTCCTAAAGACGTTTCATCCCATCTATTATACCTTTTACTATATGAAGTCTATAAGTGAGAACACAAGTGCCACAATTATTTTTTAAAATATTACGCCAATATATCTTAAGTATTTGCAACCGCAGTGATTTACGTTTTATCACGTCTACTTCAATGAATGTATTTGAACCACGCTGCTTTCAATTTATAATTTCTTATTCAAAAACACAAAATAAAAAAAAATGAGTAAATATCGCATCTATTCGCTGTTCCTACTGAAAATAACAACATGAAGGAGTTTATCAGAGCATAGTGACTGTCATCTGGGTTAGACCTCTTACTGAAATCAAAATTTTCATGCACACTTGTGATATACACTGCGACAGGCTACTCACCTTCATCTCTTGTAATTACATTCTATCTGTACCCTGTCTATACTTTTCTCGCTAAGAATTAGTACCCACATCATATGCCCTTTCTTTAACTTCTCTCATTCTTCCATTCATAAAGTATTCAACAACCTAGAATATATAGGAATAGGCACTCTCACTTCGCCATGTATTCAAATGTAAGCAACCTAGAATATATAGGAATAGTCACTCTCACTTCGCCATGTATTCAAATGTAAACAACCTAGAATATACAGGAATAGTCACTCTCACTTCGCCATGTATTCAAATGTAATCTCCACTCTTATAAAAACTTGTTATTTTATATAACAATTGACTGAAATGGATATTACAAACTTAAATTGTTTACCCTGTAATCCTGAATTTTTTACCATATAACCTACTATATTACTTACAAATGATGCTCACGTATTGCAGCTTCGAGGAAATAATAATAATAATAATAATAATAATAATAATAATAATAATAATAATAATAATAATAATAATAATAATAATAATAATAATAATAATAATAATAATAATAATCTCTTCTGTTTACTTGACAAAATTCTCCTCGCCATCCATTAGGAAAGGTCGAAATTAGGTATTAAAAGTGCGTGAATATTAAATTGCAGCAGTGCCGTGTAAACATCGTTATCATGAAAGACCTTCGCCTCCTGCATCTTTAATTCAGGAACTCTAATTAAACAGCACTAACACATTCCAGCGTCGTCGTGCATCTCGGCACTTTTACTTTTATCTCTTGCTAAAGATACGAGACTGCAAAAAAAAAAAAAAAAAAAGTCAACATCTTGTTTCTAATGTTATGTCAGGCCAAATTGTTGCTTAAAAATCTATCTTTGCAGACCATGCAACACTAAAACTAAAGCACCATAATGACGATTAGTATGCATAGTTTGGACACACAAATGAGGGCTTGGTATTCTGGGCGTTCACTGCCAGTAAGAATGATAAGGCAACTCAGTAAGGAGTCAGGCAGTTGCTTTTTCATGAAAGAATGAGAGTTAGAATTCGCAATGTGGAAAGTATTAATGTTAGTATATATATATATATATATATATATATATATATATATATATATATATATATATATATATATATATATATATATATATATGTATATATATACGTGTGTGTAAATATGTAATTAATTTTTATCAGGCAGGCAAGCTATATACAGTATGTCTCAGTTTAATTCGCTTAGGAAACGCAAAAGAATTACTCTCTACACCCTCCGAAACTATCTAGAATTCTTGGTAATTGCCTTTTTTTTTTAACCAAATTTCACATTCAAGTATATATATATATATATGTATATGTATATAAAGTATATGTATATATGTACATGTATATACTGTATATATACACACACATACATACATATAATATATAGATATGTATGTATGTATATATACTTGAATGTGAAATTTGCTTAAAAAACGGCAGTTACCAAGAATTCTATATAGTTTCGGAGGGTGTAGAGAGTAATTCTCTTGCGCTTCGTAAGTGAATACAACCGAGACATATATAGCTTGCCAGATCAAAATTTTAACTACATATTAATCACGAAAATGAACATCGTCCTTATACTGTGGTAGAAATGGCGATAATAAAAGAGATGCCGATTATAAGCCTTGATAAGTTTTTTCGTAATTACATGTTACTGTTATTTCTTAAAGTATGTTAAATGAATTGATGCAATTATTCTAACGAAGGCATTAGAAAGGATAAAACCAGCTCAATAAGAACTGTAATGAAGACAGTATACACTGCTTCAAGCTTTTCGAGCGATAACTTTACGTCATATATTACATAACATGCTATTCTGTGAAACATACAATGTAAGCTGGAAACTCCAGCTGACTATTCAAAGGACAGTGCGAAGTGGTCAGGCACCGACCATAAATCTGGGAGGGAGAAGATTTTCGTATAAAGCAACTGGTTCGTTAACCGGCGTGGGGGGATACTGGACAGCTCTCGGTGCGAAGCAGCACTTTGCTCGGGGAATTTACACTAATGCAAACCAGTAGGGAATAAAATGAACGTATTTAGCAATTCCCTTTCCTTGGAGAATTTGATCGTGAAAACAAAGACTCGCGAAGGCGAACGAGAAAGGAATTCTCCGGCCTCCAATTTTTATCGCTTTAATGAGGTAAAATTGATGTATATCTATAATGTTTTGAATAAACGGATATAATGAAGTAAGAAGGAAAGATGAATGCTAATGGGTTACCTTTTAATAAATGTAATAAATGGGACGACGGAAACAACCCCAGCACCACTTTTATAAATCTGGCATCCGTGCAAATGGCGTAAGCACCCAGTGGAAGGTTCTCTTGGGTGACAGAGCAATTTATTCGATTCCTAAAGTGAATGCAGCCACCGGTCCTTTCTCAACGCTGCATGATATAGAGATTTATAGATTTACATCAAGTCTTGCATCAAGAACACATTAGTTTTCGGGAAGAAAGAAAACAGTTGGAGAGAAAAATGCTGACATTTTATAATCTGGTTTCAGAGATGCCTACATGTGTGATACTGTAAATATTTTTAGGCCATCGTTAAAACTCGACGGCGTTTTTACTTGTTTTTGGTTAAATTCAGTGTCTATCCTTTAATATTACTACACAGATACCCGAAAAAGAAAAAAAAACTGGAACAAGAAGAGCTATGTAACTATATGCATGATTTATGAGTTCTGAGGAATTGCCAAACTATCTGATGTAAGATTTTGAAACTCGTTTTAAGCAAATTCCTTTGAAAATTAAAATGGAATCAATTCGGCTTTTGAAATGCGATAATGGTAATAATAATAATTTGATAGCGGTTAGTCTCCCGTTTCTCAGAAAAAAAATTGCGACATTTTCATATAATGTGACCTTATTACAAGTGACAATTTTAAATATGAGCCTCAGATTACCTATTTAAAATTCAGTAATTCCTGTATTCTTTGATTTCATATGCAGTATATTCATTTTGCTAAAGGGATGAAGTCGGAACCATTTCTTTTTTAAACGTTACGCATTGATAAGCCACGGTTGCAGATTTACGTTGTGAATGGAGAATTTCCTGTGACAAATTGTGTGACTTTCCTCTGTACAAGCACACGCTCATAAATAATGAAAGAACATGGAGAGTACCCTAGCATTTGCTGCCCTTCTGATGATGGAAAGCGATGGCAACAAAGAGTTAGACTGCTTGAAAAGCTTGACTCGAATACCATACAGAGCAATCTTGTAGTGAATGAAGAACCTCTATCAATGATAAATTTTCGCCCCCCTAAAGAACACACACATGCATGCATACATATGAAGAATGTGTGTGTGTGTGTGTGTGTGTGTGTATGCATTCATGTAAAATTCTTCCCAACTCACTTCGTAAATAAGAGACATCTCCACGAATTCAATTATCTCGACGACAGAGGAGGATTGAGTACAGAAAGGATACTTTTGAAAGAGGTTGAATGTCAAGAGCAGCAAAGGGGGGCAAAAGTTATTAATGCAAGCGTCTGCTGACATAAATCTGAGTCTGGATGCAGAACTCGCCTTTCAGCCTATAATGAAGACAGTAAAATAGTTGAGAAATGGGAACGAAGCGAGATTATGAGTTAAGGTGATTAGTGTCCGACTAAGAAGCCATTAGCGTCTCCATCAAGTAATGATTCCTTAGGAGAAAAGTTACGAATAAATTTTACCTCATAAACTCCATCACTCACCCTTCATCTCTCTCTCTCTCTCTCTCTCTCTCTCTCTCTCTCTCTCTCTCTCTCTCTCTCTCTCTCTCTCTCTCATATGTTAAATAATAAAGAAATTAATAAAAACCTCTGTGAACAAAATGAATCATGAGAAGAACTTCAAAGACGAAGTAATCATTTCCTGTTCTCTGTTATTCCGAGTGAATTGCAAAGAAAGCATTTATTGAGAATCATTTCAATAAAGGGTAGAGCTTTACATATCTACTTCATCCAGAGTTTTTGGAAAACAGAAGGTAAATCAAAGGAGGATGAACCTTTTATGCAAATGGTTCTTGGTCTTTAGTGAACGCGGTGTTATGTACAAATAAAACACTTTCTGGTTGAAGTCTTGAGTATAGATAACGCTTGACATTTTTTGTTTTGTTTTTTAACTGTAGTTAGCATGTAAAGCAAAGATAACACCAAATGATGGTCTGATAACGGAATGTAAAAGAGAGAAAGATAAGGAGATACAGAGAGATGAAAGGAGGATTGGTTATTAATTACTGGATTAATGTACAGGTTTCCTGAATGATACACACATTGTGAAGCCTCATAGGAAAGACAACATATTTGCGGGATCATTACTTATACTTGAACTTACAACTGGTGGTTTCCACACAGTCTGCCTGTTTGTCTTTTTGTCTGACTTGTTCATATTTTGCATAAAAATTACTTTTCCTGGAGAATTATTTGATGGAATTATAATCTGTATTATTCTGTAATCTGTATTAATCTGTATCGTTTCTTGATCCCAATTTGTAATGAAAGAATTTTTTATCATTTTCACTGATTGTAAACCTCATAAGAACAATCAAACGAACGCATTTTCAGCCATGAACAAACATACACAAACAAATATGCACGCGCACATACACACACATATATATATATATGTATGTATATATATGTAAATATATATATCATGTATTTACATACACACACACACACATATATATATATATATATAAATATATATATAATTTAAATATATATATATATATATATATATATATATATATATATATATATATATATATATATATATATATACTGATATACTGTATATATGTATATGTGTATATATATATATATATATATATATATATATATATATATATATATATATATATACGTGTGTCTGCACGTGTGATTTTGTTTGTGCATGATTGCAAACTACTGCTTGTCTTCGAGATGAAACATGGACAAGTAAAAGGCATGAGAGTTTTGGTAAAAACGTCTCTGCAAATGAAATTAAAGTTTGATTAAATTAACAAGTCAATAAAATAACGAAGAAAAAATATTCAACAAGGACACTGACTACATTTACTACATTTGCTCCGAAATCTGCAAAAGCAGTAGAAACTTGAAAAAGGCAACCCACCCCCCAAAGTGTTTCAAAAACTCGTATTTACATAGCATTTACGGATCAAATACTGATAATGAATAAAGATTAATTAGTTGTTTGTGTTTTACTTTTATTCTGACGAGAATTCAGACCCTTCCCGCGTTAGGATTGTAAACACCTAAGGAGGCTAGGTTATCCTGTGGGTACTATCTGTAGATGGCATTTCTTATCACCCTGGCAACCCAATGGTAAGAGTACCTGTTATCCACGAGGGTCTGGGTGATGTGTTATTCCAGGAAGAGCAGTGCGAGAGGGCATGACGAACATAAGCATCTATGGCTGAGGATTTGAATTTTTCGGGGCATTCACTACTGACGTTAAGGCAGAGCCCGATGTCAGTTGGCTTACTGTGGCCCTGTATGTGAAAGCCATGTGAGTGCTGGCAACATGCATGTACAATAAAAGGAATGGTGACACGTACACTTCCCTTACGTAGGTAAGCCAAAATGTTTCCAGCTCATTCTCGTTTGTGACGTTGACAAAGGTTCCATCAACCAACCATACACAGCTGCTCTGGGGATCCCGTTGAAGGCACACTGCTCAACAGCTCCCATGTAGAACTTGGTGAACAACACACCAAGGGAAGAACCCATGGCTACTCAATCTGTGTCCACATTTGCCCTCGTTGATCAGTGAAAGGCCTCCTTAGTGCAGTTCTCGAGAAGGAGCATAAGGATGCCTCTGGAACGCTCTATGATGGGAATTGCCTCTGCAGATTCGGCCAAGGATCATCCATATCGTTCCATCTATGAGCACGTTGTTGAAAGACTCTCCACATCCAATGATACAATGACAACCTGGGGCAGTGCAGAACAAATCCTGTTTAAATAACCTGTGGACAAAACAATGCAGAATTCCCTAGGGATACTGGTAGCCAAAATCTTGTTTAAAGTCTTGGCCAGTTAGTATGTCGGAGATAGGCACTAGCTGATGATGCGGGAAAGAGGGTTGTTGGCCATTGAGTTTTTACATTTCCAAAGATGTAGCCAATGTCACAATCCCCCTTAATCTTGGGTAGGCGCACAGCATCTGCAGCAGCATTAATTGTCTCTATTTTGCAGTTGGCCTCTCTCCTAATGTCATCAATAGGGTTCCTCTTTGCCCCACAATCAGCCAATGTCCAACTCCGACCTACCAGTTGGCCAAGACTTCAAACAAGATTTTGACTTCCTACGTCCCTAATGAACTCTGCATTGCTTTGTCTTTAGAGTTTCTCGACAGGTTTTGCACTGAACCATCCCAGGGCATCGCCGCAGCATTGGATATGTCGGTATAGTAATATAAATTGCACTGGGCTTAAGTATACTCTTACTTTCTGGTGCAGTTTCGACCTATTTGGTTTCCAAATCTTAATCAGCAGGCCTACCATTTTTGTGAATTACCTATGGCAGTCTTTCACAAAATTTCCTCTGAAGAGAATCTGTACGGGGTGTCATTGCTTCTAAGCATCCTAAAGATTAAAAATCATCAATTCTTTTTCCTTCCTTGTTAGTTCATCACTTAGTGTGTACTCTGTGATTATTACTTCTGTCTTTCTTGAGTTCTTTCAGAATCCTTTCATTCTAGATATATGATGCATTCTGTTAAGCAAGCTTTGCTGGCTCAAGCAACATCACGTGCATATTTCAAGCCTTTCAGTTTTCTGTCGATTTTCCAAACTAAATCTTTTCTTACATCAACTACTTTTCTCATCATAAAACCCATAAGAAGAGGGAACAGCAATCTTGCTTTAATTGCAGCCATATATCTGAAAGCTTACCGAAGTGTCTCAGAGCATTTTGTAAACCGACCATTTTCTTTATCTAATGTCATTTTCAAATGATGTATTCCATTGAATGGACAGGTACTACCAGTATTGCTTAGTCATTTCTCTCTCTCTAAGTTTCATGAAATATATTTTCTTCAGTGCGAAAGAAATTGGAATACCAGAGCCAAATACCATTCTGAATATGGGGCCAAAAATCTTATAAGGTATTCGTTGCGCGATGGAGAATGGTTCCCAAAGCCTCTTCCGTCTCAGATCATATTCCCTTTATACATCAGCCAAACGCCTGATGGAATTTAATGCAGGGCGTCTCTTGATAAAGGACTGGCGAAAAACTCTGACGGGGAAGGCATTTCGAGATTGCCTTTATTCCGACCATCAATCACATTCGTCTCCTGACCAACTTCTTTGATCTGTGATACTGTCCCCTCCAACACTGCCAAATCATTCAAAGATAGCCCACTATTCCTTACCGGGCCACCTCCATATAGAAATACAGTCTAGGAAGTGACTCTCTCTCTCTCTCTCTCTCTCTCTCTCTCTCTCTCTCTCTCTCTCTCTCTCTCTCTCTCTCTCTCTCATTTTGAGGAGTGTTATAATTCGCATAGAAGATGCGTATCCATCACAAAGGTTATTCTGAAAAGATACCAATTATCGAATTCAAAGACTAAATTGTATATGCCCTTGCATTCATCCTACTCTTCATAAGTAGCTGTAACTTACATTATTATTATTATTATTATTATTATTATTATTATTATTATTATTATTATTATTATTATTATTATTATTATTATTTATTTATTTTTTTTTTTTGGTCTATCACAGTCATCCTATTCGACTGGGTGGTTTTTAGTGTGGGGTTCCGGGTTGCATCCTGCCTCCTTTGGAGTCCATCACTTTTCTCACTGTGTGCGCTGTTTCTAGTAGCACACTCTACTGCATGAGTCCTGGAGCCACTTCGGCATCTAGTTTTTTTAGATTCATCTTCAGGGATCTTGGGATCGTGCCTAGTGTTCCTATGATTATGGGTACAATTTCCACTGGCATATTGCATATCCTTCTTATTTCGATTTTCAGGTCTTGATACTTATAAATTTTTTCTCTTTCTTTCTCATCTACTTATTATTATTATTATTATTATTATTATTATTATTATTATTATTATTATTATTATTATTATTACAGGGCAGTGTATTTGGACAAGCGCTATTTCAACTGCACTTAGCTTGCAGAGCCTTCCCTACCCTCGTTATATTCACGTCGGCTGGTAGTTGGTGTAACAGATTTCCAAGTGACTATATATATATGTATATGTACATATTTATATACGAGTATATACATATATATACATATATATATATATATATATATATATATATATATATATATATATATATATATATATATATACAAATCTTTTGTGAAATACAACGCTCATATCTTTCCTGTTCTTTATCTTGCACAATGATCCAATCATCTGCAGTTCTCCCGTTTCTTGGTTCTCATCCACAGAGATCTGGGTCATCCAAATCATTACCAAGCACTGGGCACTGGGGAGCGCCCTAGGGAGGCCCGAAGGACATGACTAAACTATTTTCAGTACCGCTTCATTTTCTCATCGGCATAGTATACCGCTTCATTTTCTCATCGGCATAGTATAGTATACTATATATATATATATATATATATTATATATATATATATATATATATATATATATATATATATATATATATATATATATATATTATATATATAGGATCCCCAGTAATATTCTTGACTAAAGAGATGAAATGTATTTGTAAAACTGTATACAGAGATTATAGCTTTCGTCCTTCCTTCTGTTGGACTTGACCACTAAATATTTTTCAACAGCATAATGAATAAAAAAAATCAACCACTGGGACTGGGCAAAGACACAGAAAAAGGAAAATCAGAACAAGGAAAAGCTGCCAGAATCTTTTCCTTCGAGAATTCTGATATAGAATCCGGGAATTATTGATATTCCCTATTGGTTCTCAGAGCGACTGTCACCAGCAATGATACGTGTCAAGAGAAAGATGGGGAGCGAATGTATTTACCAAAAGAGAGAAGGAGAGAGCATTTTCTTGTACTTTTTATTAATGACGAGAAAACAAAGAAAGTACAAAGTTTAACCGTGTATTTAAGTTGAGAGAGAGAGAGAGAGAGAGAGAGAGAGAGAGAGAGAGAGAGAGAGAGAGAGAGAGAGAGAGAGAGATCAAAGAACAGAGCAATAATGGTGTCATATAAGACACCTCCTTTGCAACGACAGAGTGATCAGTGAGGACTGCAATACGAGACAATGGAGAATCTCCTTTCTCCTCTAGCGGAGATGGGGAGTTAATTGAGAAGCCAAGAAAGCGTCCGCACATTGCTGAGTTGGCACAAAACATCAGACTTAATACCACTAAGGAAAACATATTTATTGCCTTCGAGATCTTCCCATCGGGGCAAGTTTTGTCGAACTACCAATCGCAATTTACTTTCTCGTCTTCAAAATAATAAGCATTCGTTTTCCTTTCTTTGGTGGGATGAACTTCGTCATTTCAGTTTCTAATTTCACGAAGCTGTATAGAGAAAAAACTGAACCACAGAATGGACAACATAATATGTTCATGTACAAAGCCAAGAAAAGGGAAAAAGAACTTAAATATAAGGAAAGAGTTTTAGCGGGTTGCTAGCTCTGGTATATTATCAGGAAATGTCGTGTCTTCCTTGAATGATTTTCTTTGGATTACTCTCCTGCTACTGCTGCTTCCAACAGTCTTATTCCACTACCTTGAGCGTTGAAGAAAAAATCTAAACCATGTAAAATTTGATGATTTAAAACAAGACATTATATGAAAGCTATAGAACATAATGCACAGAAATTTCTCTTTTATTTGCTACCCTCATAAGATATCTTGCAAAATGCAAGATATCAACTTACTTAGGAATATGAAATATAACTAATATGTACTTTGATATAACATCATCATACGACTTTCCTCTCAAGAACTAGGACTAGAAACAGAAGCAAGCAACGTCCAGCTTTTGATCTGCAAACATTGTGTCTAAGTACATAACACTGTTCCAATGAAATGGAAATTATTTGTCGAAATACAATAATTTACAGAAAACTCGATAGATAGTAATCAGAGCTTACAACCTCCACCAAAGTAAATGGCAAATTGACTCCGGCTTTCATCTTTTTTTCAAGAATCGAGGCGTCATTAATGTTTTTTTTATTCTAAAGACACATCAGTGGCAAAATCATCACTCGCTCCACAACAAATCTAATCAGTTTTTTTCTGGGACGTGATGAATGATGAACACAATGCAGAAATGCATTAAATGCATTATTAGTTTTCCAAGAATCATTTTAATTCAACAGCCCAGCAGTTCCTCATTGGACAGGTAGGTATCGTTCTCAGCTAGAACTCTGCTGGGCCCGCGTTCGATCCTCCGACCGGCCAATGAAGAATTAGAGGAATTTATTTCTGGTGATAGAAATTCATTTCTCGTTATAATGTGGTTCGGATTCCACAATAAGCTGTAGATGCTAGGTGACCAGTTGGTTCTTAGCCACGTAAAATAAATCTAATCCTACGGGCCAGCCCTAGGAGAGCTGTTGATCAGCTCAGTGGTCTGGTTAAACTAAGGTATACTTATTCATCAACGGCCCAGCAGACGGAGAAATAAACGACGCAAAAACCTGACCTCTTGCCGTGATAATACAGCTCACTGAGCTTCTATTCCTTACTCCCGAAGTTTGACCAACAGTGTGTTTTGCAATACCCCTTCCGAGAGGCACTAACATTCAAATACAACCTTACGTCGAGAACTGTATAAGAGATTGTAGGTATCTCTGAAACGACTATGTGATTCTTGAGGACTTTAGCATAGAAAAGGCTTATGTACATTATTAACCAGTAAAAGAGAGAGCCCTGAAACAGTATTGAAAGACTCACCATGAGCCAACTTAATATAAAATAAAAAACCCGTTCCAAAACAC
This sequence comes from Macrobrachium rosenbergii, assembly GCF_040412425.1. Classification (NCBI taxonomy): domain Eukaryota; kingdom Metazoa; phylum Arthropoda; class Malacostraca; order Decapoda; family Palaemonidae; genus Macrobrachium; species Macrobrachium rosenbergii. The sequence goes on along the minus strand of NC_089751.1, from coordinate 45,744,626 downwards.
ATTTCACCATTTTTACATGTTTATTTCTTGTTGTTGCATGCAGGCATGTTATTTAAAGCCGCCTATCCAATAAATGCCCTTGGATTGGCAAACACTATTGGGAGGGAAGGTACAGGATATAGGGCCAAAGTTTGATCACTACATGATGCCGAAGGAAAATGAACATTTGTTAACAAAGAGAGTAAATGGAGAGAATCCCGAATGAGTTTTCCTTATTCCTAAGAAGCTCGCCAGAGGAGAAGGAGAAGTACTCGTATAGACTGATTCAGAGTCTTGATAAGACGACAGTATCTACAACCAATGCCATTCACTTCAATAGAAATCGCATAAGAGAGAATATTTGCCTAAATAGCATATATGGCAAGCGGGGGTGGGGTGGGTGGATGTATACAGTCGACAGGTCTGTTTTTAAGCCGTCATATATACCCATGTAACTTGCATGTCAGGCCATTCACTCTCTGAAAGTAATCGCCAGAGCGCGTTTGAAACGTCAGAGGGAATGAAACTGAAATAACAAGAAAACTATTTATGCCTTTTGGAAACTTTATATACCAGCTACACGCTGATGAAAAGAAGATATTAAGAAGAATGGAGAAGACTCTATAAAAATTGAATGCCGTAGAAACAGCCATTATTTATAATATAATAATAATAATAATAATAATAATAATAATAATAATAATAATAATAATAATAATAATAATAATAATATTATTATTATTATTATTATTATTATTATTATTATTATTATTATTATTATTATTATTATTATTATTATTATTATTATAAACAGTGGAAAAAGTCGTCTATCTATTTCCGGAAGCGTTTGTTAATATTTTTTATGTTTGATTTTTTTTTATTTAAAGATCTCATACAGCACAAAATTCTTGCATTGCAATAATTTACTTTTCTGTTTGGAATATCAACTTTACAAAACTGCAAAATAATTCCAAAATAGACGGCGATTTTACCTCCATGACGTAAAAGAGTGACAGACATTTCAATTGAAAAATTTGTTAGATATTATTTCAGACCTCTTTGATATCAATGTTTATTCAGCAAGCTTGTATTAAAAAAATAAAATGAGAATTATACAAGTATTAAACAATACATAAATATCACGTTTTTAACAATACATAAAAACCATGTCTCTCATTAGGAAAACATGATTTGATAACGACAATATTGTTAATGAGGCTGATTAACAATGATATCACACCCATCTTCACAATTCATTTAAACCTAGTACAGCTACTTAAGGCAGTTATCCCGTAATTCCATTCCCAAAGGAAATAACGAGAATGAAAAACAACTTGGTTTAAGATAGCAGCTAGAATTTCACAGGGGGAAAAAGTATTGTATCCATGTTGAATAACTGAAGAAAGGAGAAATATTCGCTGGAAATATTCCAGAGCTCGAAGTAATTGGAATTCCAAAGGCTGCCAGATCTGATGGATTTGCATTCGGTCGAGCTTTCAAGACAAAAATGTATTTTGTTCTCTTCAGATCCACTGACGACGTTATCGATATATACAGGCCGTGGAGTGTGAAAAATCTGGCGGTGTAGTATGGCAGCTTTCACGTGTATATCTCTGTTACCTGATGGGGGCACACGGAAAGGCAGCAAAATATGGAAATATTGCGCTAAAGCAACTTATATCGAGTTGAAATGTCAAAATATTGCTGATGAATATTACCTATAAGCTACCGAGAGGCAAAAACTGCCGGAGATTCGACTGTTTCGACTGTCTTTTTGGATCATGTCAAGATTAACGAACCCAACATCTCCATGTCAAGTACAGCGAACCCAATGATCCCCATGTCAAGAATGGCCAACCCTTTCCGGTCCGAACTCCATTTCCACATGAGGGCTAGTACTAAACACGGCGAAACAGTGATTCAACCACACTGTTTCGCCTTGTTTAGTACTAGCCCCTGAGGGGTCAAATGTATTTCGCCTTGTTTAGTACTAGCCCCTGGGAGATCAAATGCTTGGTACGGAAGTGTTCATGTCTAGAACAGCGAACCCGATTGTTCTCATGTAAAGAATAACGAACCCAATAACCTTCTTGTAAAGAATAGCGAACCCTGCTGCGAGTGGGTTCGCTAATCTTGAAGACATGATCCTGTTTATAATACAGAAAATATAGAAAAATCTCCAACAAGGCACAAAGAGCAAAATAAATTAGTCAGTATATATATATATATATATATATATATATATATATATATATATATATATATATATATACTATATATATTATATGTATATGTATGCGTATGCAAATATATAGCCTATATGTACAAGGAATTTTTGTCACTTATACACGCGTGACTTTTTTAAATAGCATTGGATGAATGATCGGGCTAGGGGTAGGATTATGACATATCTGAGCCTAGTTGTATCCCATATCTGAAGTACAGATATGTTATATGGGTGGTAAAAGGATAAACCCTCGGCATATAGAACAAAAGCAATGGCAGGACAATCTTGGAAGTCAACGTCTTTCCTGAAGGGAAATAGTATGACTAACTGGAAGCTTTGTTGCTTGTGCCAAGAGGACACACGTGAAAGACTAGCTGATGCATCTGGTGCTGGCTATGTTACCCTTGCTACAAACATTCCTGAATTCTATAAGTTAAATGTAATGCCTATATCATTTCATCCCAAAAGGCTTGATGGTGATGGAATTCTGCAGACCTCTGAAAATAACAAAGCAACACATTATGAATCATGCATGCTGAAGTTCAAAACAACAAAACTAGAAAGGAAAAGGAAGTCATTGTGTAAGACAAAAGAAGAAGATGATGCCCCATCAGCAAAATTCACACGTAGTAGCCAGAAGGCAGATGAAGAAGATGCAGAAGAATCTAAGACTGAGAAAGAAGGAATATGCTTTATTTGTGACCAACCAGCACCAATCAAAGATTTACGATTGGCCATGACATTGCCTTTACATGAAAAGCTGCAACGATGTGCCACCAACCTACTAGATGAGAAACTTCTGGCCAAGCTTAGTGCTGGAGATATTGTTTCTCAGGACCATATGTATCACCCATCTTGTCTGACAGGCGTGTACAACTGGGAAAGGGCCTGGCTAAATTCCCAGAAAATTGGAGATGATTATGTGCGGTACAGACAAGAGGCATGTGCCCACGCTTTTGCTGAGCTTGAGATGTACATAAGAGACAAGCAGTTGCTGCTATTTTACAATGGTAGAACTTTATGATTTGTACAAACAAAGACTGGAACAGCTAAATGTTGATGCTTCCTTTGTGCACCGAACACAGTTGAAAGAACAGATACTTGCCCGCATCCCAGAACTGAAGGACTTTAAAAAGGGAAGAGAAATTTGGTTTGCCTACAAAAGGAAAATGGGAGAAGCCCTAGCCACGGCATACGACTACAATGATGCACTAATCGTGGCCAAAGCAGCTAAGATATTGGGGAAACAGATGCTTGAACATGAGATAGAATTTGATGGAACCTTAACAGCAGACACTAGAAGAGAATTTGTGCCACCAAGTTTGTTGGAATTTGTAAGTGGGCTACAAAACGGTGGTGATATAAAACCCCAACTTAAATATGGAACATCATCTACTGATCTAGCTTTAGCACAACTTTTGCACTTCAACTGTCGAAAGAATCCAGCATCTTCAGCATTCTCCAGACATTCCAAGTCAAGAGAACCTCCGTTTCCAATATATATTGGTCTCCTGGTCTTTGCAAAAACCAGGAGGCGTCAATTAATCGATACATTCCATCACCATGGAATCAGCATCAGCTATGATAGGGTTCTGGAAGTGACTAAAGGGTTAGGAGAAGCAGTTGTAACAAGGGCTGTGGAGGAAGAAGTAGTTTGTCCCACTACACTAAGAAAAGCGCTCTTTACAAGTTGGACCATAATCCAAGTGCCACAACTGCACAAACATCCTTCCATGGGACAGGCATATCTTTGCTTCAGCATCCGAGCACTGATGAAAAGGGTGAGGACACCCACCTTCACCAAACTAAGTTCAACACCAGCAGTTGTAGAAGATGAAGACCTGCGATTTATTGAAGAGTTCGTGGTGCTAATGTACGACAGAAGCAGTTCGTATAAAAATGTAAATGAGGCTAGACTTGATCTCTCTGCAAGAAAGCAAAGAGCTTATGATTGCTTCTCCCTACAAGGGCTGCTCTTACAGAACATTGCAAGAGTGCTACCTTTCAAGCAGGGCACATTTGATGCCAGTCTTTAGTATGTCATCCAGTTTTGCCCAGTCCAAGACACTGGGGATGGCAACAGATTGATGGCACCTGGTTTCCATATTGGACAGATTTGCCAATAGTAGCAAAATCTTGCCAAGAACTGAATAAGTGTGGCTGCAAAAAGGAATGCCATGGCAGGTGCAAGTGCTACAAATCTGGACTTATCTGCACAGCTCTCTGCAGCTGCACTTGCTAAAACTAATTGATACACAAAACACATTGGTTTCTCTCAGGAGATACATACTTTTTTTTTTATCTTTGGCGGCCATTTTGGAAATATGGTGTTCATATGGTGGCCTTCATGACAGTAAGAATGCCAAAGTACAAATTCTCAATCATTATATGGACAGTATGCAACTTTTATAGGCTTATGAAATGAAAATATTTGAAATATACAGCAAATTTGCCGCCATTTTGGAAAAGTGTCAGCCATCTTGGAAATAGCCAAATATTGAGGTGGCCGGAGGTTGATTTTGATTTATGAGGATAATAAGAGTTCTCATGCCAAATTTGTTGCTTGTACCACCATTTGCACTTTTTTTCCCATTATTCCGCTCCACTATAAGGTTCCGCTCAGAAAGAGAGTACAGTCCCTTTAAATACCCGATTTAAAGGGTCTAAGCATTGCGTAAGATGCAATTATCGTCCGTCTGGTAAAGCTGATATTTTTTCCTAACAGAAAATGGAAAACAAATTTTTACCATACTTTGAATGCGAAAATCGATTTTTTTTTAACCCATGACCTTAACTAGAACAAGTGCAGATAACATTAGCTACCATATCAAGCAAAGAAGAATTTTATACTTTCAACAATGCTTTGACCATAGAATATGAAGATGCTTCAGTAAATGATAAAGCTTTGACTACCTAACGTTGGGAGTTACGCAAAAAAAGAATCTTGTTTTTGTCACAAATCAGTGACAACTGGTGAATGTCCTCTAGTCTCCAAATTTGTGGGAAGTTCCAAGGGTGTTTCAAAAGTACTTAGATGCTGCGCTGTTGGGCGCATGCCAAGGTAAACAGCATAATTGATATCCAGTTCCAAAATCCTTCCTTCAAGTGTGTGATAAGCACTTTGACTCCCTTATCCTCAGTGACAGAAACTCATGCCGTTAAATAAAATTTTGACTTGCAGCTGGCAAGCTGGCAATGTGGCAATTAGCCACGTGCCACCCGTGTAATAATCTAATGGCACTGCCTTCAGTACTCCATCTATACATAGTATTCGGAACCAAGGACTCAGGTTGAAATTGTGCGCGTGTGTATTTGATGATGAAATAAGCAAAAGCAGGAAACATGGCTGATTTGTTCAGCAAGGACTCACATCATCTAGTTTGTGAACTGCTCTCGGTCTACTACCCACCAGGCCAGTCATCACTGAGTGGTTGCTCCCACTTTCTGAGCTTAATGACAAGGAAGCAGGGCCGAGAATTTCATCTCCAAAGAACTGCTGAGGAACAGAGAAGTTGTACCCTTCAGAATGTACCCTTCAGAAGCCACCCACTTCAAAAGGAGTAACACTTACGGTAGGAGAAAAATAATGCATATAAAATATGCAAAATGCAGTAAAATATAAAAAAAAAAAAGCTCCTGGTCTAGCTAGTTATAAGTAAGAACAGTTTCCTGGATTCATATGAATCTTCGCAAAGCATCATCTAATGTAGGTATATCATGTGAACTAGAAATAAAAAGATAAATACGAAATAAAAAAATCGATTTGCATACATAAAATGCTAAAGCCATTTGGTAGAAAAACAACAACATTAAACACTTTTTGACTTATATCTTTATCAAACATTAACTACGTTAAATGACAGTTGCATGAAAACTGGAAAAAAACAACTTTAGATACACGAATTAAGTACCGTGATGTTGAAGGCGACCAATATATTTTGTTATTGAGTTAATTCACGGAATGTTATTCCACAGTCAGACTCGACAGTTCCTTGTGGCGCCGAGTACTGGGAAGCAACTCGCGTCGTTTAAATTCCGATAGCCTCCATTAGGACAACCTGAAAGCTTTCACGTCTGAACTAAATGGAATACACTTCTCTCACGTTCAGGACAATAGACATTTTTTTTTTCTATTGGCAAAAATAAAAATGATCGAAATGATTTTCTTCCCAGGTCATTTCTAGCTTTCTCGTTGAAATGTGTCGAGGTACAGTTCTATACTGTATCTTAAATTTCGTTTGATATAAATTATATATATATATGTATATATATATATATATATATATATATATATATATATATAT
>NC_089751.1:45705616-45730616 GCF_040412425.1 Macrobrachium rosenbergii | reverse complement strand
GAGAAAACAGAATATGAATTATAATAATTCATCGGACGCTTTTACGTAACAAAGGAAAGGTTTCTAAACGATTTACGAAATGAAAATTATTACGGACAAATATTGCACGTCGCTTCTAAGCAAAATTTGCGCGCATAACTAGGAGGGGAAACGTGATGTTAGAAAAATATAAAAAAAAAAAAACAGGTAGCTAAATCATTTTGGAAATGTCTAAAGTTAAAATGAAATGAACTTATGAGAGAAACGTTTATAAATGCCATTTGAAGTCGAGCTGTGTTGCATTAGCAAATCCAGTTTGGGAGTCCATTTTAACACGGCAATTGATTAAAGATTCGGAGAAATATTGACATTCCCTCCCAAAGAAAACGCCCCGGGAAACAGGACAACAATTACGTCCGTTATTTGAGTCATGTGTCCTTGATTAAGACCAGTGTGGGTAACTGGCCTTTTGAACAGGACTCATTAGCACCCAAATAGGCATTATGACACATTCTTTTAACACCGTCATTTCCTTCCAATTAGTTTTTCCCCATATTTGAAATCGTGTGCCTCAGTTGGAAGCGAGCAAAATTTCAGAGGATGTAATTCAGATATCTTGAATATTTAAAATCCAAAATAAAAGCACAATAATAATAATAATAATAATAATATATAATAATAATAATAATAATAATAATAATAATAATAATAATAATAATAATAATAATAATAATAATAATATTATTATTATTATTATTATTATTATTATTATTATTATTATTATTATTATTAGCATCGGCATTAGATGAACATCAACAATTTTGGCTGCAGATCCTACTTGTGGTGTCAAAACTTTTGAGAGAAATATGCTTTGTCTTAAGACTGATACAAATGATAAGACTCCATGTAGCATGAGAAGAAGAAGAAGAAGAAGAAGAAGAAGAAGAAGAAGAGAGAGAGAGAGAGAGAGAGAGAGAGAGAGAGAGAGAGAGAGAGAGAGAGAGAGAGAGTTTCACTTCGCATGCATTCTTTCTGTATTTCAATTGCCTCCCCACATGCACACAAAAGCAGGGCTTCACTGAATGGCCCGACGGGGGAACAATATCACAGATAAAAGGAGCTGATGGAGAGATGGAAGTGATTGATGGCCGGGATAAAGGCAATATAGAAATACCTTTCCCGTCAGAATTTTCCTGTCATTCCTCATCGAAAGACTCGCCGGCATTAAATTCCAGCGGGCGGTTCTTAGATCTCTAAAGGAAATGGAAAGAGGCTTCCAGGATTATTCTCCATCGCGCGACGGATGCTTTATGAGATTTTAGACCCCTCTGGGTGGCATTCCATATCGCTTTCGCAAAGAACAACAGATGTTTCTTGAGGCGTATGTTGAGGATGACTGACGATCATTAGCCGTGAATAAGCCTGTCTGTTTTTGAAAGCCGGAGACTAGTTTGAATAATATACACAGGCACACACACACACACACACACACACACACACACACACACATATATATATATATATATATATATATAATTCAAACTAGTCTTTTTTATATATATACATATATATCAAGCTAGTCTTCGGCTTAATATATATATATATATATATATATATATATATATATATATATATATATATATATATATATATATATATATATAGAGAGAGAGAGAGAGAGAGAGAGAGAGAGAGAGAGAGAGAGAGAGACAGAGACAGAGAGAGACAGAGACAGAGAGAGACAGAGAGATGGGTACTGTCTTTACTACGAACCTTGAGATGTATCGATTTTTAAAATCCCCTTAACTGGAATATTCAATCTATATATTTCCTACAGCCGAGGGAACCAAGAATCGTTTAAAAAAGAATTTTTATTACCTCTCATCAAACAATAATGCGTAAAGAGATAAGTCCTACTCGCAAGAGGAATGTTGTCACCTCTCTCTCTCCCATTATTTTCTGACATATGTCAATGAATCTTAGAAGCTAAGGCACTCGTGACCGCCTTCATGTTGTGAATTGTTATGAACTAATGTTTTGAAGTCAGGGTGAAAATCATTCCATCAAAAGGTATTTCTCCTCGGAATCTACAAATGAATTTATCTATAACATCTGTAGACCAGCTCTCCTTTCCACGGCACTTATGTTTTCTTTATAGTGCTGTTAATAAGGAAGTAATGTTGTGTTTATCTATATTAGAGTTCTGGATACGTGCCCCCTAACTGGGAGACGTTTTGGGTGAGGCAAATTATTGAGTCGTTTTCTATCTCTTAGTCCAAGAGTATTAGTCAATTTTGACCCAAAACCTGGACATAGCTGGTAACAAGCTGATTTTTTCAGGATAGATGCAGGAACATACATAGAATGACATACTAAAAGTCCCCGGGTATCCCCCCTGTGCAACCTTGGAAATTCAAGCTGGCGTCCAAAAATGGCTGTTATTTTCAATTTTTTCATAACTTTGTTTCTAGACGAGATACAAACATAAACTTGGTGGCTATCCCTATGTTTTCAGGTATAAGAATTATAATAGAATAGGTATTTAGAAGATCAACAGCTTGTAAGTAGCATAATCCAAGATGGCGCCCAATATTACCACCTTTTTGAATATTCTGAGCTTGAAAATACACATAGGCGTAGAAACCAAGGATGAAGAATAACGTAATTAGGAACAGTAGTCAGTAAGGAAATTGTAAAGTGTGATAATAGATACTGAATGTATAATTACAGTATAATAATAAGATAATGTTATGCTCAGCATATTGCAAGTTTGCAATGTTCTGTGTTCTGGCTATACTGCTATGAAGAGGAAACACACCAAGCAGACAGTTGACGGTCTGCTCTCAGTTCTCCTTGTTTATTATATTTATTTTTGTGGCTAATACTCTAAGGGTAATAGAAAGAAAACGGTTTCATTCTGCGAACTTTTGATAAGGCATTAATAGTTATACGATATGGCTTAGTGTGTTTTAAGAAACAGGAAAATAGTGACAACGTTACCTTGTGAATGTGAAACCATGAAAGTCATGGAATGGTGTGTGTTGGTGAAGGAAAGTTTGATTATTAATTTACCATGCTATTAACTGTTCTCATAGTGACCCAAAGTGACGTGTATAAAGTGTAGTGCTTAATGAAGTGGTTTTGTGTTCTCTTTCATCATTAAAATAACAAAACCCTTTGAGATTTTAACATTTCAGGAGAACACTGTAATACATTCTCACTCAAACGCTGTCACTAGGTTACTGAAACCAGGGTTGCCATTTGCCACCTCATTTTAATCTTTTTCTAGATCTGAAGCGTGCCTCCTCTGGATTTCCACCAGGGGTGCCAGATTCTCATTATTACATATTGTATATTGTACAATAATTATCAACAAAATTATCGTACATGGTCAGTTTTGCTCAAATTTGGTTTTTAGAACTCATATTTTCTTATAATTCGTCTGTTTTCAGGTTTTTTTTTTCTGCTATTTGCTACTCAATTATAGAGGAAAACACTTTCGTATAGGCATAAATGCTATCATCCTAGAACCTTAATTATCGTAATGTATGATAGTTATCGTGCAAATGGCAACACTGGGTCACACTCGTACTTCATAACACTCGAATGAAAAGATGATAATTGATGGGTCACCTCCAAACACCATTTAATGACTTAAAAAATAATGAAATAATCTCTTTATCCGATTAGGCCTGCGATTTTTTTGTGACTAGGCAGGTAAAAAATGAAAAAAATTCACTGACGTAGGCTAAGTCGTGCATATGAAGATGAGCTTTTAGAGCATAGTCTCACATAAGAGGATGCATGCATGATATACTCTAAATAAAGAACAGTTTTGCTAAACTTCTTAAAATTTTTACTTTCTTTACATAATTTAACAGTTACTTGGTATTTGTTACCCAAGTACATGGTGATGTTTAAAACTCGGGAAAATTTGCCCTCCCAAATGAACTACAGCTTTGTACAACTATAATGATACATGTCTATTTTTAAACATACTGCTAAAAGAATATAAATGTAAATATCTACTTATAATTTCAGGCAACAGATATGTCTTGTAGTATATGCAAAGAGAGTTGTGAGGATAGCTCACCTAAAACTATAATAGTTGGGGAAAAAGGACGCCAAACTCTTGTGACTTCAAGCTTAGAGCGCAATGATGACCTTCATAAAACCTTTGAAAGTGCAACACCACTGAGAATTCATGTCCAATGTAGGAAACAGTACACAAGGAGAAGCTCAATCACTTCAGCAAAAGAGAAAATCTGAGTGTCACCAAGAAGAAGAAGACAATGCTCCTGAACTTCGGTCAAGTACCCTATATTTGACATCAAAGTGATTGCTTTTTCTGTACAGAGCCTGTTACTCAGAATGCCAAACTTGCCAAACATAGAAAAAGGCAGTAAGTAATGTAGAAACCTTGGAATTCCAGACTAAAAATCTTAAAACTTGCAAAAGAAAGGCAAGACAAGTGGGTAGTGATGTGACACAACGTATTCAACATGTTTATGACCTAGTTGCAGCTGAAGCTAAATACCATAGACAGTGTGCTCAATTGTTTTATAAAATTAAGGGGAATGAGGAAAATGAACACGGCTCTCTCGTTACATTTATGAAGAGTGGATGCACTCATGATGAAGTGAAGCAAGCTGGTGAAGACTTTATTCTGCAACTCTATGGTGCCAGTAATTATAGTTCTCTCAACGAGTACTGTCATGTATCTTACAAGAGAGCTATTGCTCGAAGTTCCTTAAGTTCAGAGTTCAACTTGGCCAGTTTACCACCAACAAGTGCTGCAGCAAAGCACCACTCCTATCGCACATATCTTGCAGTACAGGAGTGGATGGGCAACAGTCTAAATCCAACAGAATGGGGATGGAGATTTCAAGATGGAACACTTGTTCCACTAGAAATGGACATTCCAGTTGCCCTGAAAACCTTCTTACAATGGTTTCTTGTGGATGTAAGCCAGGGGATGCAGTAACATGATATGCAGCTGCAAGAAGCTAGGCCTATTTTGCACAGCAATGTGCAGCAAGTGCAACGGCCATTCATGCAATAACACTGCTCCACCTCTAATATCAGTGATGAAGAGGAAGAGAAGGCACCAACTCTTGATGAAACATCACTAGAATATTAAAATATTGTATAATTGTTAACTTTATTATTATGGGATCCAGAGTTTGTCAGCTTATATAATAAGCAGAATTATGCATATTATATAAATTGACAAACTTTGAACCCCATTATAATCAAATTAATTGTCTTCTTCAACCCCAAAATGTTTGGTCAGTTTTGTTAAAATTCTGGATAATATGATATGAAAACTTGTGCTTATCTTTGGTGCCACTTTGGACACCATCTTGCTTTTAGTTGTGTGAAATTTTCTGATCTTCTAGAAATATAATTTTATTTGATTGCTGCAGTAAACACGTTTAGATACCAAAAAAATATATATATATATATTTTTTTTTTTGTACTGTCATGAAGCAAAGATATGCTTAAATTGAAAAAATCATCAATTTTGGCCGCCATCTTGCTTTATATTAATTATAAGTTGTTGATCTTGTAGTTATATATTGTTTTAGATTCCTTCTACTTAAAAATATAGCAATAGACACCAAATTTTTGTTTGTATGTTGCCTACAAGCTAAGTTATGCTAAAATTGGAAAATGACGGCCATTTTGGACGCCATCTTGAATTTCTAAGGTTGCACAAGGGGGATTCCTGGGGACTTTTTAGTATGTGATTCTACACATAATTCTGCACCTATGCTGCAAAAATCAGCTTGTTACCAGCGATGTCCAGGTTAAAGCTAATACTCCTAGCCTATCTCCCTCCTTCTATTCTGCAATACGAACCTGAAATGGATATCTATCCCGTATCATTCTTAACATGAGTACAAATGTTTAAAAGTTTCGCTCGCTCTTTGTTCATACAAATGAAATTCAAATGAAACTGTTTTGGAAAGAAAGTGTTATGGCATCGTTTAAAAAACCCGGAGGAACGTATCCTCCTGGGGGGTTTTAAACGACGTAATAACGAAGGCTAGGAAAATCTAAAAAAAGAAAAAAAAAAACAAGTAAAAAATGGGCCGAAGTTTCTTCGGCGCAATCGAGTTTTCTGTACAGCGTATAATCAAGACCACCGAAAATTTATCTAACTTTCGGTGGTCTCGGTATAATGCTGTATGAGCCGCGGCCCATGAATCTTTAACCACGGCCTGGTGGTGGCATATCCTATATCGTTGCCAGAAGCACGATAATGGCTAACTTTAACCTTATATAAAATAAAAACTACCGAAGCTAGAGGGCTGCAATTTGGTATGTTTGATGACTGGAGGGTGGATGATCAACATACCAATTTGCAGCCCTCTAGCCTCGGTAGTTTTTAAGATCAGAGGACGAACGGAAAGACAAAGCTGGCACAATGGTTTTCTTACAGAAAGCTAAAAATCAAAATCGCCAACACTGTTATTACTTACTGCACAGGTTTTCATTTTAAAAAATTAAAATTGACTCAGATATTCATCCATTCTGCTATTTTGGCTTTGTCTTATTACATATATTATAAGTAAACCAATAATAAAATTAAACACACAACCTCGTGCAACTCCAAAATAGCAGGAACATTTTCGAATATTACAATAAATCTGCGGAAGCTGTTGATTATTTCCCAAATCAGAACATTCTGCAAAATAATAATATCGCCTTTTTTTTCTTGTAGCAGATAAAATAAGGAAATTATCGCCAGAATCATTATTGAAACAAAACTCCTGTCTTAGATAATGATTCATTTAGATCCACTCACTGTAATGAAGGAAAGTAATCTTGTTAGTTTGAGATAAAAAGGTCTTTTGAATTTTTTTGACTCAGCTAAAAGGATTTGGCAATAACGGAGTATGAGACTGAACTCACATTGCTTACAGGGCTGTGCTTTTTCTCCATCTGCAGAGTTTGGAGTTTTGTGATACATGCATATATATATATATATATATATATATATATATATATATATATATATATATATACATATATATTTATATATATATATATATATATATTTATATATATATATATATATATATATATATTTATATATATATACAAATATTTGTGTAAAGATATATATATATATATATATATATATATATATATATATATATATATATATATATATATATATATATATATATATATATATATATATATATATATATATATATATATATATATATATATATATATATACATATATATATTTACATATAAATATATTTATATATATACATATATATATATATATATATATATATATATATATAATATATATATAGATAGAGAGATATAGAGAGAGAGAGAGAGAGAGAGAGAGAGAGAGAGAGAGAGATCTGTATAACGCTAGGTATGTACAAAGCGGATATTTTTTGCCTGCGGACAGTCCTCAGAGATTTAACATTTTCATAGCCCTTGTGCAAACTCAGTTACACAAATTCTCCTAAACAACTGCCAGTAAATTGTCAGAGCATGTGATGGAAATAACTCAGTTTGACCCCTGAAAATGCGCTGCCCTCCTCTACTTGATGACATGATAAATGTCAGTGTTTCAACAGTTCAAGCATTAGCCTACACAAAGCCGGGAGTGCCGGAAGGGTGGTATCCATCAGAAGTGAACATTGTGGATCTCCTCAAGGTCACCACTCTCATAATTTACACCACACAAGGTGGGAAGTAGAAGATAATATTGTAATATATTGTTACAACGCTGCTATTACTGCCACTACTACTACTACCAATAATAATAATAATAATAATAATAATAATAATAATAATAATAATAATAATAATAATAATACGAAAGTTGCAGCTGATCACAAGCAAATAATCTAAGTATGTTAGTATTGCTCATTAGTAGTTTTCTTAATCCCTTTAACATTGTTTTGTAAAATCAGAAATCATTTACACGCCATCAGTTTACGGCAATTCTCGTTTTCCTCTGTAACTGTACATTACTTACAAAATTTAGGGATTTAGGGCTCCCAGTTACAGAAATAGTCTAAACTTCCCAACAGGTACGGAAGTGAACAGATAAAGTAGAAAATACACAAATAACAACAAATAACAAATAAATAGATTTATGGATGGATCGCGATTTGCGTCTAGTAAATTGCTCATTTTTGACAAGTGTGACAAGTCCATCTTTCAAAAGATTATGCTTTAGACATACACAGAAGGCAATACCAAGGGTGAACTCTATAGCTACAAATAGAACACTTTCAGAATTCACAGACAAAAAAATAAAAAAAATGAACAGAGAACGGACACGTCTAATTTTTTATTCCTCTTCAGTTGTTTTCTGCACACAAAACAACAAGATTGATTTTTGTCATTTTTATTCGCTCTTTCTCACCTATGATGTTATGGTGAAGAACCTGTTCACGCTTAGGTCTAGTACTTTACATCCACTAGCGGATCCAGAAAAATTTCATGGATGGGGCACCAGTTTTCATATTATATATATACATGCACGCACACACACACACACATATATATACATGTATATACATACACATATATGTATATATACACATATAGGCATAGGCTATATGTATATGTATATATAGATATGTAATTATTATTTTTTCCTCAAAATTTCTATAGTAGATTTTTTATTTTTTTCCCATTTTTATATTTCTCACTTGTTATTATTATCTAAATCTTCAATATCATAATTTTGTCATTATTTTCATGTGGGGCACGTGGCCAGGTACGGCCCGCCTGGATCCGCTAGTGTTTCCATACAATCCGATAAGGTCACGAAATAGCTTATTGCAAATCATCACGGTCACTAAATGACCTCATATTACTAAACATAATTTTCCTTTTCATTCTTCTCCATATTTTTGTCCCTTTACCCAACCGGCCCCCGTCCACAAATTATAATTTGCTGAGAATTTTCTTAAGGACATTTTCTCCTTTCGAAATAACAGGATCATAAAAAATGCTCCAAGATCTTCGTAATGATATTTTTAACTTAAAATATCTTTTATCGGAGATATCAATTGCAGATTTCACAACCGCGGAACTCAACGGAGCTCAACATGACCGAACGGAGTTAAATCCTTACTGGTAATCATTTGGACTGTTAACTAGTGTGACGTCATTCCCCTTTCGAGAGCTAGCAAATCACTGGCGTGCAGTAAGGGAAGGGCCATGAATTTTGCTATAATTTAGGCCACCGAAAATAGATCTATCTTTCGGTGGTCTCGGTATACTGCTGTATGAGCCGCGGCCCATAAAACTTTAACCACGGCCCGGTGGTAGCCTATTCGATATCGCTGCCAGAAGCACGATTATGGCTAACTTTAACCTTAAATAAAATAAAAACTACCAAGGCTAGAGGGCTGGAATTTGATATGTGCGATGATTGGAGGGAGGATGATCAACATACAAATTTGCAGCCATCTAGCCTCAGTGGTTTTTAAGATCTGAGGGCGGACAGAAAAAGTGCGGACAGAAAAAAGTGCAGACGGACAGACAAAGCCGGCACAATAGTTTTCTTTTCAGAAAACTAAAAATTTACTTTTTTTCTGGTTATATCCGATACTCTCACGATTTCAGACATTATGTTTCCAGCGCCGCTGATCTGTTCAAGGACATTTTACATTTTATCTCCAGTTCCAATTCTAATTCATCGCTGATTTTGCCTAATGACAGGCGGGGCAGCCCTCCATTTTATTTAAAGTTTATTATTATTTCCACTGAGACATTGAGACATTGAGAGTATCGTTTGTGACGTTATATTTGGTATTGATAGGTAAAGTACCCATACATATATATATATATATATATATATATATATATATATATATATATATATATATATATATATATATATATATATATATATATATATATATATTATATATATATATTATATATACATGTATATATATATACAGAATATATATTTCGTTTTCCTGTTTCCTATATTTCCTGTATTGGTTCGACAATGAAACTACCCTCCAGTATGAAGAGTTAAACAATAAAAAAAAGAGAAGGATAAGAAAAAATCCAAGAACAAAACTAAAAAAAAAATTTATTACACCGCAAATATTGGGGTGACTTATAGCCATTTTTATAGCCGTTCTGAAGGCATACTCGTCTTAGTTATTGTATCAGCCGCGACCCATGAAACGTTCAGCCACAGCCCGGTGGTGGCCTGTGTTGTTGGCACCTATAACAGTGCCAAACGCACGATCATGGCTAACTTTAAACTTGAATCAAATAAAAACTACTTAGGCTACAGGGCTGGAACTTGGTCTGTTTGATGATTGGAGGGTGGATGATCAACATACCAATTTGCAGCCCTCTAGCCTCAGTAGTTTTTAAGATCTGAGGACGGACAGAAAAGGTGCGGACGGACAGACAAATAGCTACCTCAGTATTTTTTTTTTACAGAAAAAAAAAATACGAAATAAATACTGAAATACTGTAGGAAGAGAGTGGTAATACCTGCATCCATAAAACCAATCCAGAGCCCCAAGTAATTGGAATGACAAAGGCAGGCAGAGCTGGTGGATTTGCATTCGGCAAAGTTTTCAAGGAAATAAATGTATTTTTATCTTATTGAATCCACTGACGAAGTTATCGACAAGCGGTGCATGGAACGCAGAAATCGTGCTTGTATAGGCCTACTACTGAACCTTTAACGCGTGCGCCTCTTTTTGCTTCGGTGGCTGGTTTGCTGTGTAAAAAAAAAATCTGTAACTTCAAAAAGGGTGGAACAATGTAAGAATTATCTTGCAATGCAATGTACATTTTATGAAAATTTAAAATTATTATTATTATTATTATTATTAATTATTATTATTATTATTATTATTATTATTCAGAAGATGAACCCATTCATATAGAACAAGCCCACCAAAGGGGCTACTGACTTGCAATTCAAGCTTCCGAAGAATATGGCGTTCGTTAGGAAGAAGTAAGAGGAGGTAAGAGGACATACAGAGAGAAGAGATCTCACTTATTGAAAAAGAAAAAATAAATTTATTAATTAATAAATGGATTACTACAGAATATCAGTTATGACAACACAACGTTATGGCCATTTAACTTCCCCTTATTTTCACTAGACCGAGTCACCCCAAAATCGCTCTGTGTTGATGCGTCACTTTGGAACCAAAGGAAATCTGTAAATCCCATGAAGCTGATGCACTTGAAAAAAAAAAAAAAAAACATTCAATCATTTTCCCTGAAACACGTACTGGGGACCGGTGAAGTTTTTCGAGCTTGTTTTCCACATAAAGAGACCTCTATCTCGATACAGCGTGGTTTTCCAATTATTGCAGGATACATTATTATTATTATTATTATTATTATTATTATTATTATTATTATTATTATTACCAATAAAAGTAATTATTTTCAAGAAATTCGTCTTCGATAATTTCATTTAACATATAATAAAAAAAATATAATGAATAAGAATTACAGATTAGATACAATGAATAAAGCCCCTACACTAGGAACAGCTATATTTAACAAGTACCCTAAGGTACTCGTCCATAGGTGCCCTACGAATGGTTCAGTTCACTCATTCCATTACCTGCTGCCTTTACATATGACAGACGACTTTGTTTGATGCGCTGTTTGCTTATTTGTCGCTGCCGCAATCCCGACTTCGGATGTTCAAGAAGAGAACGAGGCAGTTACCGCCCTAGTTCAAAACCTGTATTATTCTTCAAGAATCAACCAGGGAACACCGAATTACAGAGTAATGCCTTTTAGCCACGCTGCTTCCTGGTTCCGACATCGGCACGTGAATACCCTTCTGAATCATACGGCAAGTATAGCAAGACCCCTAATTGTCTGGGACAATTCCTGTACAGTGATTTATCGCTTATGTAATAATGTCATGATTCCCCAGCATCCCTAGTGTTATGTACTGTACATACAATTCATCGATAATAAAGTCTACCATATTTACAGCTGTTCCGGACAAATTAAACCTAGGTAATTAATTATTGGAACGGCGGTTTTGCCGCTTATTAGAAATTGTTTATAAGAATGATATTTAAAGTGTCCATTTTCATTTTTCTTGTCTCCTTAATCTTACAGAGCTGTGGTTTGTTTGTTAGTCAACATTTTTCCAGTGTTTTTGTCCTTTCCTTTGACCAATGATTAATTACGCTTTCAGGAAACTGTAGGCTTTCGATAACAAACTTGGGAATGTCTGATTCCAGGGTAACTTTAGTCAAGATTAACAATCAGGAATTAAGCTACATTTACCGCCATCAGACTCCTTGAGCCATTGTCGCTCGAACTAGTCAATTTATGCGTATTTACTAGATAAAATTTCAAAACAAGGCCATTGCAATGTAAGCTCACACGGAATAATTTTGCAAAACTCTCCAAAATCATCCGGGAAAACAGCTTTTACGAGTGCTATTTGGCAACTGTTCACAACTGCATGAAGGCATCTACACAATTATTAATCAGGACTGGAATATTTGAGGAATTTTTTTCCTGTTCTTATTTCAACTTTTTTTTTTTTTAGTACAATACAGTAGCAATATCTTATGAAATTAGAGGAAATTACTTTTATACTACCATAGTTTTCAGCATGTTTAATAACAACAATTTGATCCAAAATAATATTTGCGAACATGTTTGTAAAAGTACGCTAGTGGCCTTTGTAACAATTACAATTGTGACTTACAATCAATGAGGTCTGCATAATGTTACTCTTCATGGATGGTATTCTAACGGATTACTTATTCTTTCTATACTTTTAAAGTTATTGAGTTTCATTAATCTTGGATATTTAGAGTAAAAGTACGATTTCCAAATATACATATATACATTTTCAACAGATTTAAATTGAAGAAAACTTCCTAGTTTATGGCTAAGGTCTATAGACAGCTCGTCAAACATAGAAAAATCTCTCTCATACAGTAATTTTGCTTGTGAATGGTTTGTGGGTAGCTTATGCACTGGCTACCTAGAGGCCTAGTGCAGTTGTATTGTCTATTTCTTCGCAAAATATTCACATTTCCTCTATCTCTCTTATATCATGTCGATTTATATACTGTGGCTCTGTTAATACTAATCACTCATGATAGTCCATTGTGTATATAACATTACACTTGACATGGTAACAACGTTACCATTAATCAAGCAAATCTAGCAAATTACAGAGAAGTCGTGTTCTTAAAATGGAGAACTTTGGAATCTAAACGGCTAATTAACATCAGCTGTCTTATGAACTTGAGATATTTACTGAAACCTTTGGTAGTTGGTTAATAAAATTGCTAGGACAGCCAATACGTTAGTGGCATAGTAATTTTTCTGCTCGTTGGTGGATTTCAAACTGGATATATATAGACTACACTGTGAGTAAATAGTCACTTGCGACAGAGTAGGAGATTAAGGTATAATTGGCCTAACCTAGCGTTCGGGTTTATTGATTGAACCTTTTGTTGTTTACCGACTGAACCTTTTGTTTCTTTAGACTCAGTTAGACGGACTGCACAGAACTAAAAGTGGTTCAACAACTTACAGCACTTCGGAGAACAAGAGGAATATTTCCATATTATTCTACGATTAGTATAAAATAAATTTCACATTACAGTTTAGTAACTTTGTAATTTCTCTTTGATACTGAGGTTCGTAATATATTTGTATTATCATCTAAAGTTTCAACAACTGGTTTATCTCTTCATTTTTTCAATATACATAAAACCCCGTGATATTTTATTTCCTGTTTTTATGTCTCCTTATGGTGTTATGATACACATTTCGAACATACAGATGAATTATGGATGTAGTTTGTGCGGTTGAAACATAATGTCATAAATTATAATTCGCCTAAGTATAGAAGAGAAAAAAATTTACGTAAATAAGTAACTCTATGTGATGGCTATTTAGTATAGTTTTCAACGAGATTTATTCCCTTGTACGCTTTTATTTATTTCTTTTAAAATAGTCTTAAAGTAATATGGAAATATTCCTGTTTTACTCCGGAGTGTCGTAAGTTGTTGAACCACTTTTAGTCATAAATAAAAACATGCCGGCAAATAACTAGCAAAAAATATATACCCTACCTTTTTATGCCCATTACAGATCTGGGTGCAACCCAAAACTTTCCGCTCCAACAACATTAACAAAAAACATAATCAAATCAACATCATAAAAGAACCACTGACCGCAGCGACCCCTTTATTACCTAAAGTAATTAATATAAAAACAGATCCTAAATCCGGTAAATTAATCTGCCAAGGTAATCCATATTCCTAAAGCTTCATCCTTTCATTCTAAAACCATTCAAAAACTTATAAAGGAAAGAAACTAACCTGGCTCACAATGGTTTGAGCTCAAACCATATGTCAAATTTTAAAGGTCCACGCGTTGTGTCTCAAGAGTCATATATTCAAGTAAGTGTGGCGTAAAGTGATATTCTTTGTACTGCTTTGTTTACAGAAGTGCCTGAGGGAATGGTTGCGTGCTTGAACTAGCTTTGATTCTAGACATGCAGGATGGGTGCAGTAACAATTTTTTATACCTTCGATCAAGAAATCACTTCATGTTGCACTCATGTTAATCGTTTTGGAAGCGTAATGGCAAAGCATTCGGAATAATAATCTTTGTATTAGACCTTCCATTTTATATTCATGCTCATTCCTATGAGAGGTGTAATGGAAGTTGTTCCGTGTTGAATAATTCTTCAGTGCCTTTAGAGTCTTTTTGCATGAGAACTTTCCGCTTTAAATGGATGTTAAATTCCTCGTAGTTGTGAGCAGACGTATTTCAAATTGTGGAGCCTTTAGTGTGGATAACATTCACGCGTAAAGCATTGGTTTATTTTTTTTTTTTTTGTGACCCTTATATGCGATGTCCATTTTTTCGTCACCTTGACCTAGCGCTGATCCCTACAGAAGACTTACAGAAACTTCTTTTATATTCCATTCTAAGGATACTTGAGAAAATCCAGCTCCAGTCGTTATTTACATGTAATTGTATAGTAATTCTGACCTAATTGATCTGTTTTTTTCATTTTAATGTTTTCATTTGCATTTAGCTCTTGTATCTCATTTTGTTGTTGTTCTTTCTGTGTTTTTTTTTGTGTGAGTGGTCCATTTTTATGTTTTTGTTCATTTAGGAATAAATTGTTCGGTGTGGAGCTCACGTTTTATTATTGAAAGTCCTTCAATCTGCCCTTCAACCCAGTTGAGCTATAAGCTTGTGATCGTCAATATAGAGTCCGCGATACCTCTCCACTTGACGAGCTCAATTCTAGTCCGCTGTAGTAAGAGAGCAGACCAACATGCTGACGCAAATAAATGATTTCTGTATATAAACTGTGCTTTTATATATATATATATATATATATATATATATATATATATATATATATATATATATATATATATATATATATAAATATATATATATATATATATATATATATATATATATATATATATATATATATATATATATATATATATATATATATATATATATATATATATATATATATATATATATATATATATATATATATATATAATATAAATATATATATATATATATATATATATATATATATATATATATATATATATATATATATATATATATATATATATATATATATATATATATATATATATATATATATATACATACATACATACGTGTGTGTGTGTATGTGTGTAAAATCTCACGAAAAATATCGAGCACAGGAACGTCATTCAATTTAGGATTTTTTTTTTTTTTACATCATATGTCTTATTCTGAAAATGAAAACACCATGATCCCGTTATATGCCTTAGCAAACACTCTAAAAGAAAATACTCCATCTAACGTTTTACCAAAAATTCTGGAATGATTTTTGCTTTCTTTGCTCGAGAGGGGAAATTCATATTGTGTGGATGGATGTATAAAGTGGGAGCATCTCATGGAAAGCTTTTCTAAATATTCTGCGAGCATTATGCATTTACTTTGCTTTCGTAATATTATTCTAGAACCTTTTTTTTTTCCAGGGTGGAAAGAAATACATCCATGTAAAAAAAGAAAGATTCAGATGGTGTTGCGTTTCTCTCTTTAAGTCCTTTTCTTTTATCTTTGCCTCACTCAGCTGTCACCTCATTTAATGTACTTTTTCTGAAGTACAAACGGATTGAACTTCCTCATAAAGATCAGAAGAAGTTGTAGTTGTAATATAAGACAGATGAATTTTAGCGCATTATATATATATATATATATATATATATATATATATATATATATATATATATATATATATATATATATAATATATATATAAATATAATATATATATTATATATATATATATATATATATGTATTATGTATATATACAATATATAGATATATATAATAAATATATTACAGGAACTTTCTATTTAAAGTAGTCTGCTTTTTTTTTTCCAGCATTGTCATAAATAAAATGACCTGCTTTTGATGCCATATAATAATCGTTCCAAAGCTATTTTCCGTCAACATAGGAATTTTGTAGTTAATGTAGCATTTAAGAACAATAAAGCAAAAACATGGACTTATAAAAACTTGTCCGACTACACTAGGGGCCGTGTTATACCGAATTCCATGTAAGTTTGTAATAACTTTTATATTGGTCAAACTGGGACAGCATTGGAAAATAGAAAAGAACAGCATGAATGATGTACAAGAAATGTATAGTTGAACAGCTGAATTTTTGTTCACGTTAGTGAAAACACCAAATCAACTGGGCAAGGGCAAAAAAGAATGCACTGGAGAGAAATATCATTGAGTCGTGTTTGATGAAAGAAAATTATTGTGAAAATATGAGCATTAGTCAAGGCATCTCGTGTTCCCAAGGCTGGGAAGAAGGCTGGGATGTAGGACTGTGGCAACAACAATGGACAATTGCAGGATGATTTTGAGGTACGAGGTGAGGGTGATGGAGGGGGGCGGAGGAGGAGGACAAGAGGTTTGTGTCACTTTATTTTGACACGAAATTTGCACTACTTCCACTGCTCATTCTGTGTTGATCTTCGTGGTTTTGGGCCTATCATTGGTTAGGGTGCCTGTGTAAGTATGGAGTCAGTCTTGGTAGATTTGTTTTTTCCTTCAACTGTGCAATGAGAGCTAATCTAGCACTGCAACCATGCGTAATAAGGCTTAGAACAGCTGGGGCACTTTGGTTTAGTAGTTCCTTTTTATAAATCTATTAAACCATGTCTCTTGCTACAGATTCTGCAAATTATAGGGGTCTCTGCAGCGGCCCTGTTGATGACCATAACCAAGACAGCGGTAGCGGCTGAGAGGCTAAGGAGTACACTCCTCCATGGGGAAATAGCCCCATATTCTGATCCCTATTTGGCTCAGAATGGGTAGCTTCAGATGATCACCTTGTTGTTTTCATTCGGATTCAATAGTTTAAAATCCCTGTTGGCCCTCAAGAGGCTGGCTGTTGCTCTGCCCTTGTGTGTGACGGCGAATTCTTACCGTTGCCCTCAGGGGCAACCATCTCACCATAAGAGGCCCGTCCTTCAGCAGGAAATTCTCTAAATTTTGGAAATGGTGGGTACCCACTTGCGTCCGAGGAGGAAGGTATGAGCACTGAGGAAGGGTTGAACATTGAAGGGAGCAAGATGAAGAGGAGGAAGGTTTGATGATGTTGCAGGACAAGGAAAGGAGAGCTTTGAGGAGGAGGAAAAGGAGGAAAATGTAGGGGAAGATGGGTGAGAAGGTTCTGCAGAAGTTGCCAGGTTATTTCCGGTTCTCCTCTTCGCTGACGGAGGGAGAGCTTCATCGGTGAAATAACTAGAAGGAGGTAGTTTTTTCTTCTTGGAATGAGTAATACTTCTCAGTCACCATCACAACTACTAACATTTTCCGACTACCGAAGAAAATTCAGACAAACAACTGTTGAAAGGTGAGTGATAAAGCCATGAAACTGCCAAAACACCCGAGGGCATAGCCACTAACCAGGGAGGGTGGGCGTCCTATTACATAAGATGGGGCAATCCACCTTCACCATAACAGCCGGCTGGTAACTATGTAACACTTGACTAATCATGAAATTTTGTCACATACACCAGGGGAATTTTTTATATTTACAAATATTATGCCATAAATTTTGTTTAATATCCAGTTCCCTCTACCCCAAGTATAACTTACACCTAAAGGGAATTCTAAGTGATAGACGCTTCGTCACCAGTAGGATTCGAACTGCCACTTGGATGGGTTCTAAGTATTTGGGCTGTTCTTATGTCTATATACTATTTTAGCTCCTACTTTATGTTTATTAGTAATAATGAGGACAATTTTATAGATCATTTGATGATTTATATTAAACCAATTACCATAGGAATTATAGGAAATTCATATAATTTTTAATTTCTTTAGCGTTCTGCACCATATCATCAAAATTGGGTTCTGTTCTTGTTTGTATGGATGAATTCAACGCCATCGACTTTCTGTCACATTTCTCAGCTACCACAAAAAGTTCCATGTTCAACAATTAAAATGAAGCACAGAAAATTATCCCACACTTCTCAACTGCCACAGTGTTTCTACTTTCCAAGATTACACTGAAACATGTAAAAATCTCCCGCACACCTCATCTACCACGAACACTCCATGTTCGACGATTAGACTGAATAACCATCATAAAGGCTCAATGTTTTACGAAAGACTGAAAATCTCCTACAGTCATTGCAGAGTTCTGGCTTCATGTTTGCAGAGTCAACGAAACGCTGCTAAATATGTAAATATGTACGGAATGTATGGTCCCTAGGCCTCAGATCCAAATGCAAGTCAGAAACGCGACCTCGTTCTGATTCTCCGGATGTGAGTTCGAATCCTGCTTCGGACGTCGGAATTGCTTCATATTCTTGCATTGGGATCTCAGGCTTTTTAGTGATAAGAGTCACCAAAGGGTGTGAAGGATTCGAGGTGCTAAACACGTTATTCATCACAGGAAAAACTGTATCTGTTATTGTTTTGAAAATAACATCTGATAGAACATAAGAAATAATTTATATTCCTGTGTAATACATGGTGCTCAGTCGTCCATATTTGGAACTTTATCTTTGTTAAATCTTTGTGTGTTTCATATTTTCCTCCATTTCTTGAAAGAGCTGAGTCAGAGGGAATTCGCCTGATCAGTGATCTTTCCTAATATTTTTTCGACATTTATTTTCTTCCTTCACATGTCAGCCAAGTTTTTTTTTTCCCGAACATCGGTAGCATTTAGGCCATATAGTTCCTTTGGGGTAAAGGAAATAGGTAGTCAAATCATTCCCAACAAGGAGCCATTTTCCACATATATTTTACAAGAGTCGGCAAACTTTTCATTGCGAATCCAGTGTTGTTTCCATCTTTGGCTGACAATTTATAGAATTTTCTCATAATTTATATTTTCGTGACCCGTGAAAACGTACTTTATAAAGGTTTCTAGAGCTAACCAGGCTTTTTAGCAGTTACCAACATCTTTAATGCCTGGAATAAATAATCATATTATTACAGATAACTGCAAACTGACATGCATTAGTGTTCCTGATAATTCTTGATGTAACATGAATCGTGGAGGAGAGATAGAAGCAGGTTGCAGGCTTTTCGCAAAGGCTAGGAAACAAACAAAAAAAGTTCACACTTAAAACTCTGTTTGGGGTACAGGATTGAAGTTTAGTATTTGTCAAAGATGCACCAACAATGATTTCAGATATTCATAAGTGAAGGGGGGAAGGAGTAATAAAGGATAAGAGGACAGTGAAAGGAATATGGAAGCATGGAAAATATTTGTTCTGACAAATTTCGTTGAAAATAGATCGATGATAAACCAGAATACATTACGGTAAAGGAATAAGGGGCCTCGACAAAAAATATCGGATTGCATACGGACCAGAGATGTACCCGAAGACTTATCATGGTACTTATATTTTTCTTTTTTTTACTGATTTGAACAAATGGCCCACTAAAGAGTGTTTCTGAAAGCATAATAAACTAAACCTATTCCATTTCATTAATAAGAGCAGGCATTCGTTTCTCTCCCCACCCTCTCCCTCTAACTCAGTTTCTGTCCCCACCCTCTTCCTCTCACTCAGTGTCTCTCCCCACGCTCTCCCTCTCACTCAGTTTCTCTCCCCCTCTCCCTCTCACTCAGTTTCTCTCCCCACCCTCTTCCCCTCACTCAGTTCCTCTCCCCACCCTCTCCCTCTCACCCAATTTCTCTCCCCCTTCTCCCTCTCACCCAATTTCTCTCCCCCTCTTCCTCTCACCTCAGTTTCTCTCCCTCTCACTCCCATCTCCCCACCTCTCCCCTCCTCCCTCTCCCCAGTTTCTCTCCCCACCCTCTTTCTCTCACACTCAGTTCCTCTCCCCACCCTCTCCCTCTCACTCAGTTTCTCTCCCCTCTCCTTCTCACTCAATCTCTCTCCCCACCCTCGTCGTCTCACTCAGTTCCTCTCCCCACCCTCTCCCTCTCACTCAGTTCCTCTCCCCACCCTCTTCCTCTCACTCACTTCCTCTCCCCACCCTCTTCCTCTCACTCAGTTCCTCTCCCCACCCTCTTCCTCTCACTCAGTTCCTCCCCCACCCTCTTCCTCTCTCCTCAGTTCCTCTACCC
This sequence comes from Macrobrachium rosenbergii, assembly GCF_040412425.1. Classification (NCBI taxonomy): domain Eukaryota; kingdom Metazoa; phylum Arthropoda; class Malacostraca; order Decapoda; family Palaemonidae; genus Macrobrachium; species Macrobrachium rosenbergii. The sequence goes on along the minus strand of NC_089751.1, from coordinate 45,709,997 downwards.
ACCCCTCTTCCAGTTCTCACTCAGTTCCTCTCCCCTCACCCTCTTCCCCCTCTCTCTCAGTTCCTCTCCCCACCCCTCCCCTCTCATTCAGTTTCTCTCCCCACCCTCTTCCTCTCACTCAGTTCCTCTACTCCCCCCTCCCTCTCACTCAGTTCCTCTCCCCACCCTTTCCCTCTCACTCAGTTTCTCTCCCCCCTCAACCTCTCACTCAGTTCCTCTCCCCACCTCTCCCTCTCATTCAGTTTCTTTCCCCCCCCTCTCCCTCTCACTCAGTTTCTCTCCCCCTCTCCCTCTCACTCAGTTTCTCTCCCCACCCTCTCCCTCTCACTCAGTTCCTCTCCCCACACTCTCCCTCTCACTCAGTTTCTCTCCCCCTCTCCATCTAACTCAATTTCTCTCTCCCCTCTCCCTCTCACTCAATTTCTCTCCTCACCCTCTTCCTCTCACTCATTTCCTCTCCCCACCCTCTCCCTCTCACCCAGTTTCTCTCCCCCTCTCCCTCTCACTCAATTTCTCTCCCTACCCTCTTCCTCTCACCTAGTTTCTCTCCCCACCTTTTCCCTCTCACTCAGTTCCTCTCCCCACCCTCTCCCCTCACTCAGTTCCTCTCCCCACCCTCTCCCCCTCACTCAGTTTCTCTCCCCACCCTCTTCCTCTCACTCAGTTCCTCTCCCCACCCTCTCCCTCTCACTCAGTTTCTCTCCCCCTCTCCCTCTCACTCAATCTCTCTCCCCACCCTCGTCGTCCCACTCAGTTCCTCTCCCCACCCTCTCCCTCTCACTCAGTTCCTCTCCACACCCTCTTCCTCTCACTCAGTTCCTCTCCCCACCCTCTCCCTCTCTCTCAGTTTCTCTCCCCCTCTCCCTCTCACTCAGTTTCTCTCCCCACCCTCTTCCTCTCACTCAGTTCCTCCCCCACCCTCTCCCTCTCTCTTAGTTTCTCTCCCCCTCCCCTCTCACTCAGTTTCTCTCCCCACCCTCTTCCTCTCACTCAGTTCCTCTCCCCACCCTCTCCCTCTTACTCAGTTTCTCTCCCCCCTCTTCATCTCACTCAATTTCTCTCCCCACCCTCTCCCTCTCACCCAGTTTCTCTCCCCACCCTCTCCCTCTCACTCAGTTCCTCTCCCCACCCTCTCCCTCTCACTCAGTTTCTTTCCCCCTCTCCCTCTCACTCGATTTCTCTCCCCACCCTCTTCCTCTCACTCAATTTCTCTCCCCACTTTCTCTCTCTCACTCAATTTCTCTTCCCACCCTCTTCCTCTCATTCAGCTCCTCTCCCCACCCTCTCCCTCTCACTCAATGTCAATCCTATTATCCTTGTATTCCAAAGATTATCAATTAGCCATTCTAAGCTCCTTAAAAACACTGAGAAAGTTTTTGTCCTGAAAATTTTTAATCTAAATATTTTAAACAATCAGTAACTCCTTCTCCAAAGATGTTTGCAATTTCTGACCTGGAATGCCTATCACGGCAAAAGAGACAATTCCAAGAAGAGAAGCTGGCTGAAGCATTCAGATCAGAGAGGAGTTACTCAATCGTGTACGTGTCAGTTCTGGAAATTTCTAGCCTGTATCTGCGATCCCTTGAAACATTTTCTTTTTTTGACGCACAGCAAAACGATGGCCATACCATGCTGAGCTAAAATGTCTTATAGATCCTTCGGCTAGTGGGGAGATGGCCACCAGTTGCAAAAGTTTCCTATATATTGATTTAACGTATTACTTAAAATCTAAAGGACAACGATGATTCCAGGCACTAGACTGGACTTTTAGGTAAATTCTTTCAATCTGCAATATCAGTAAAAGTTATTATTTCTTTTTTTAGTGGTTATCCCCCAGAAGTTTAACACACTTTCTCTTAAAAACTTGTTGCCATTGCCCAGGAAATTTTACAAAGATGTTTCACTTAGCATTTAGTCTTGAAAAATTGACAAAATCGTAGGGAATGTAAAAATTATTTATTAATCAGTAGCCTCCTCTCTCTCTCTCTCTCTCTCTCTCTCTCTCTCTCTCTCTCTCTCTCCTCGTCCGTCAATCATAGGAAGAAGTAATGCTCCATCACCTGACGCTTGGCACTGGAACAGAGGGGAAGTAAGAGGACGTTAGCTTTCGCAGATCCAGTCAGTGTCCTTTGGGTTACGGCGGTGGCCAGACGCGTTGCTGCCGGTTGCAACGCGATCGGCCATTGACGATCTTACAGTGCAATAGCCTTGAAATGCTTTTATCTTCTTGTTTATTCTGTTATCTTTTACCATGTGTATAAGTGGTGGCTTACTTAAACATCAAGTCGCATACATTACACCAGTGCGATTTAATTACTAAGTGAATTAATCGGTAGAAACAAGATATATAAGTGCAGTTTGATATTTTCTGCAAAATGATCGTTCGTAATTTTTAAACGCTCGGTGATACCCACAATGCATTCGAGTAAACAGTGACAGTTGTGAATCTCAACGAAAGAAAATGTTCCACGTGAACCTAGTGCTCGTTTTAGGCAAATGAAACCCAACGATCGGTAGATTTTCGTTATTGTTAACGGTAAGGTTATGAAAGATCATCCAAGATATTTATAGAAATATTATTTGAGAATTAAAATTTACTTTCTGCTGTACGTGTACCCGAGCGGACTCTAATATGCGTGTGCGCAAACACGCATACACACAAACACACATATATACAGTATGTATGTATATATATATATATATATATATATATATATATATATATATTATATATATATATATACATATATATGTGTGTGTGTGCATGTGTGAATGTGTGTGTACAGATAGACAGATAGTTCGATAGATAGGTAGCTCGCAGCATCTTTGCAAGTCTTTCGCCAGGGGTCCCTCGTTTGGTAGATATAAAAGGGATCGACCCCAACCGCCTGTTATGAGTCAGTTGAAACATATGCACCTTCACGTAACGCCTTAATGCTCTGGACCGCTATTTTGCTCCCGTATGGATAACTAACTGTCATTATGAAGCAACAAATGCTCTTATTGTTTCTTACTGCATGACTTAAATCCTTAGCTTTCCTTGATGAAGGTCTCTTCGGCGGCTTTTCCAGTCTCAGAATAGAGTAAATCTATTTTGTGACTGGTTCATTTATTGGGAGTTCATTTTGTTGTCGGTAATTCTGGAAATTAGGATTAGCCTCATACCTATTGTACTGCAGTGCGAAAAAGGAAATGTATACAAAGAGACTTGAGATTATACATATACACAAACATATACATATACATTCACGCACACACACAATATATACATATATATATATATATATATATATATATATATATATATATATATATATATATATATATATATATATATATCATCACAAAATAGCCACACAACGTCACTGTGTATATATAATCCTACTACCTGTGTAAGGCTGCAATGAGACAGGATGGTTTAGATTCCAGATTCTTTAAATCCCAGAGAACAATTTAGCAAGTACTGGCTTTTGAGGACATTCAGTCTCCTCCATCAGGTACCAATGCATGGGGGTACCTAATGAAGAACACTGTAAATTAAAGAATCTCATTGAAACCTAACACACACACACACACATATATATATATATATATATATATATATATATATATATATATATATATATATATGAAACAGAATTCCATCTGATAAAAGAAGCCCATAAAAAAGCCGAAAGGCATAAAGTTAATGCCATATATTTTGGAGACAACTCTCCTTCAACAGGAGTTTTTATGGGCTCCTTTGAATAAATAGATAAATATATATACTGTATATATATATATAATTTATATATATACATACATATATATATAGATATACTGTATATATATATATATAAATATACATATATACATATATATTTCACGGATCTGGTACAAAACCTCATATAAGATTTACTTCCCAGAGAGTGGTAAAACACTTAACCGCAAAGTGACTAAGTTTTCAACCGCTCCCAGATATACCCTGACTGCTGACGGCGGATAAAATAAAAGTTGTCGTCCTTGGCAAACCGAATAAACTTCCCTTTGCGTGTGTCCATTACCTAGAGCAGCCCAGGCGTGCCTCGCTCACAGACAACGCGCAGTTGAGATAGGTCGCCTTTGTACACCACACAAATAAACATACACAGACGCAGCCACACGAAGAAGTCACTTCAAATGGTCTATATCGTACGGTGAGGTCTCAGTCAGTTTACCGAAATTGGAGTTCTTGCTTCGGTCTTCACTTCGCTCATTTTCAGTTGCATGTAGATATGTCGTTTTTCGTTAGATCTAATGAATTATTCCAGTTAACCTCAGTGAGGGAGCGCGGCATTTTGGTCCCCTCATTTAATGTCTGAATTGAAAATGATGTCCTTCTTTCCGCTTTTGTGCTTCAGTA
>NC_089751.1:45645616-45703116 GCF_040412425.1 Macrobrachium rosenbergii | reverse complement strand
CCTCGAAAGGGGTGAATAAAAGTCATATATATAAGTATATATATATATAATGCTTTAGTTTTATTTAATTAACAACAACTGGTCATTTGTTATCCTGTTACTCGTGTTGAAATAAACCATCTCCGCCGACTCACTGCATTAGTGAGAGCTTAAGAGTATTTGTAAATATAGGATGGAAAATATTCGTGAAGAATTCAGCACGACCGGCCCGGAACGTTTCCTGTTCCAAAACGAGCCACGGACGCTTATTACGAGTTGCATGAAGCCCCCAAAAGTACCTGAATTACGCAATCATAAGAACGACACCACGTCAGTCGCCTTTTACGCTGAACTTTAATAGTATTCTCATGCAGATTTGCTATCCGCATTGCAGTTCAGTTTTGGGCAATGGGCAAACCTTTAGCTTGTTCGGAGTTACATCAATGATAATGCAAGGATAATTTGGAAAACGAGGCTCTAAATATTGAGCGTAAAACCAAATAAATGTAATTGTATTGTTTTTCCATAACACGAAAGATAAAGAATGGAATTTCGTTGCCGTATGCAAAATAAATAAATAAATAAATAAATAAATAAAGACCAGTTCAGCTATCATTTTTTTGTTTAATATTATCAAAGCACTGTATAGACGTTTAATGAAGTTTATTTGTCAATTATAAATAATCTCGTTATTCAGAACGCCAATGGCTCAAACACAGGCAAAAACTAAATAATAATAATAATAATAATAATAATAATAATAATAATAATAATAATAATAGCGGAATTAATTAATGGAATCGCTTGACGAAGAAAGTGATTCCAGGTTAGCTTATAATTTTGCAAAACATGGCAATAATTGAGTAGATTTTATTTATTTCTACGTATATTCATTGCTTAGTAATAATGTCGGTGCATTCCTTATAGTTTATCATTATTACTTCTCGACATAATCGCTTTGAGCTTTAGACGCGAAACAGGCAAAAGGAATTTGCTGATAATTTATCAACTTAGGAAAGCGTTCTCCGATTAACATTTCATTCCCTAGAGATTTTCAGTTTAATTCAATTGAATGACTTTGGAGACAGTTTTGAAATACTGACTCACTTTTTTAAAGCTAAAAGTTTTGGAAACATATCCTGAAATATAGCTAAATAAACAAATGTATATATATATATATATATATATATATATATATATATATATATATATATATATATATATATATTATATATATATATATATATTATATATATATATATATATATATATATATATATATATATATGTGTGTGTATTTATGTATATATATATATATATATATATATATATATATATATATATATATATACAAATATATACATACATTAATGTAATATGTAGGTGGGTAAGTGTGTAAGCGTTTGCACAAATTCTTTCTATTGCTCAGAAAAAGGTAGTTTATATGTGCCCTCCAGGTGAAATGCTCGCTTCATCCCTCCATGAGAGAAAACGAGGAATCTTTCCTTGATCCTCTCTCAAATCTTCCCTACATTTCCTGCACTGATTTTTTTTACCTATCTCTCAACGTTTCCCTTCCAGCTGTATCTGGCTCAAACTCAGTTTGTGACTGTTGGCTCTGAACTGAATACTCCCGACTTTTCTCAACTCTTTCCCGGCCTAGAGGGAGACAACTGCTAAAAAGACGCAACTGTCACTAGATTTAGTAGACCCCAAAATAGAAGATCCCTATTTGATTCGAGAACTGGATGTTCGTTGCCATTTAATTTTGGAGTAAACGTTTAAGAGCTGTTGTAGAATAAGGAGTTTATTCTGGTGGGTTGCCTCCCAAAAGTTCAGGTGCTATATATCATAGTTTTCTCTCTCTCTTTCTCATTCTCGTTGACAAATGAATAGATATTTTTTATACATTTATTTTTTCCATATCAAATGGCACTCTTCGTGTACACAGGCGTACACTAGGGAGCACGCACACAAACAGCGACTTTATATTCTCACTTGATATATTGTTTCTAGTTCTGCGTTTCACTGTTGATACACTTACTCAGTAACCAGGCCAAGCTTCGTCTTTTGGGCATTTACTGCCATATTGCGAAGTTTTCTGTTCTCCTGTCAGAGTGTGTCTCTTTACAAATATGGAGGCAACGTTTTTCTGTGAAAACATTTCCCCCATTTTCCTGTCCTCTTAATTTGAAATGCGTCTTGCCGGTTTCTGTGGTGTTCATTATTCCCCGTTGTATTAAAATTCTGCATGTAGAATATATATATATATATATATATATATATATATATATATATATATATATAGAAATCATATATGATATTGATCCAGGTCTCTCAGGTATACAAGTCTATATTTGAAGTATGATAGCTGACAGACTAATTTTGAAATTTTCAGGTTCCAACTTTAGATACAAACGTGTTTCTTTTTCAAGTCACAATAATGGGACAAAAATTTTGACATCCTTATACAAACGTGTTTCTTTTTAAGTCACAATAATGGGACAAAATATCCTGATACCTAAATAACCTAAATCCAAGGAAAATTATAACTGAAAAGAGCGTCTGTCCCAGTAGGGATTCGAACTTGGGCCTCTGATTTAGGTACCAGCGCCAACGATCAAATCCAACTGGGCAGAAGGAATTTTCAATTATAGATTCCATTGCGTTTATGTAATTCTTGAGGAAGAGTAATCCTTATGGCTGAAAATTTTTAAAACATGAATCAGGCATGTACACACACACAAACACACACACACACATATATATATATATATATATATATATATATATATATATATATATATATATATATACATATATATATATATATATATATATACATATACATATATATATACTATATATTATATATATATATACATATATATATACTGTAAAAATACCTAAAAAAGCTTAAAGTTCAACTACATAACCATAATTATGGATTTTTTTTTTCAAATTTTCCACAGCGTACTGCATTTTGCGATTACTGTCAGCACTTCACATCTGGGAGACATTATGTTTTCAAATATATCTTTCTGTCACTAAAAGTGTGGCATTATTTCATTCTATAACATTAGTTTTCATGAGCTGAATGAGAATGCATTTTACTTTGATACGTGAAGCATTTTCATCTACAGCTGTTAATATAGAAAGATATGTCATATCCACTCGTACCCAAAACAAAGAGAACAAAAGACAGTCGCCGGTCGGTTGTGGCTTATTGTACTGTTTCAGTTTTAAGTCTCTACATCGATGTGGACAGAAAATTCGGTCTTATTCTAAAATTTCACCGAGAGAAGGAGAGGCTTTCATTGTTTTCAAAAATTGTGAAATTGAAATCAGCCATCTGAACACATCACAGTTGTTTGGTTTTTGGTGTCAAGTCTAGCTCTGTCTCCAAAGACCTTCAGAAAAATCGTACTGAACCTGAAAGGTCATGAGAGGAAACCTTTTTCGCCTTTGTTTTGACTAATTTTTAGTGAATATATACGCGCATATGAGAAATCTGTTAATTTCTACTTGTAGAATCTTTGTAGACGTATATGCTCAGCCTTTAAAAATAATTAGATGCACAGACGCACAAACACGTGCATATGTATATGTATATGCCAATTTTGTTCACCAAAAAGCCATTTTCTATAGTTGGTGGTGGGGCCGCAGAGAAAAAACTAAACACAACGATTTATGTCACATTCGTACTTCAACTGCTGAATCGGGGATGAGCCCCTTGTAAAGTCAAAAATAGACTACATTGAATGCTTCATTTATATCCGCAAAAGAATCTTCAGAATTGCACTGAACGCGTGCGCAAGCATATGAGCCTTTCAAACTTATCTTGCAACCATTCTTGCAACTTCTGATCATGAAGGTTTTTTCTTTTACTCCATCTTCGCCATTCCCTTTTCACCTGCATCACTTATTACCCATTTTTCTGTGTACCTCATTACTTCTCACCATAATCATTCTTTTTATGACATTTATATTCCACAAACATGTCTTATTAACAGCTGCAACCATTAATCTTTCACTTGCATTCAACATGTACACTGCTTTTAAGATTAATAACCCCCTCATACATGGCCACCACGAATTCCGCGGACAACTTTAGTCTCTTTCCAATGTATTGCTCACATTCTGCTACTTTTCTCGCTACACCTATTCAGTCACTCACCTCTTGTCTAATCATATTATCAGTGACCTCTACCTTCTTCTTCTTTCGACCGTATTAGTTCCACTGTATAGCAGGGTCGGCCGCTCGAGTCAACTATCTCCATCTATTTCTATTCCTTGCATCTTCCTCCCCCAGTCTCACCTCACCCATATCCTTCCTCACCACATCCATCCATCTCATCCGCTGACGCCCCACACTCCTCCTCCCCCCATCACTGGCATGTTCTTAGCTCTCTTGATTGGTTCCACCTCCTCTCTTCTTATTACATGGCCATAGTATCTCAAACGCGCTTCCTTAGGCTTCTCCTTTACATTACATATACCACACATTCTTCTTCTATCTTGACTCTCCCTCCTTTCCAGTAGTGATATTCCAGCAATCCATCCCACCATCCTCATCTCGGGTCTTTCTCATATAATTTTACGAGTCGGCTTCTTCAGCACTTGCACTAACCAGGTCAAAATTCGTTGTTCCACCATTCAGATTACAATTTGTCCGTACGAGCTTACTCTTCTTCACTCCCAACTTACTCCTTCTGCGAAAAGGTTTGAATCTCCCTGAAAAATTTCTGCAATGTGCACTCGTCGCTAATCAGCAGTAAATCTTTGTCAAACAGTCATGCAACACTTCTTTGATGACTTATTCTTTTTTCACAGGTTTGCACTTATTTTAAGTGTCTTTTCGGTTTTCTCACATCACTCCTTCCATAAACACAATGAATAGTCACGTCGACATAACACATCCTTGCCTCAGACAGTTTTATACTTAACTAGTTACTCATTAGCGTACGTAATTTAAGACATTATTTACCTTTGTCGGAAAAACTTTTCACTGCTACCAGTAACTTACTTTACCATAAATTCTAAACATCTTACCCGTTGCATCTGTTATATATATATATACACACACACACACACACGCGCACGCGCACACACAGATGCACACACATAAGCGCGCACATACAAACATACATACATCCATATATATATACGAGTATATATATATATATATATATATATATATATATATATATATATATGTATGTATGTATGTATGTATGTATGTATGTATGTATGTATGTATGTATGTATGTATTGTTACCTATCAGTGCAGTTTACGTAGAGAAGTAGAGTCATTGTTATGTCTGAACACTTACGATGTAATAATTCTTAGAAAGATTCAAACCATAAGTGGCAAGGTTGCATCTTCCCTGATTCTCATATCAATAAATCTTGCGCTTTCATAAAAAAAAAAAATTATTTTTCTGCTACTGGATCCACAACGGTTTCCAGAACACAACATACCTGTAAGATTTATTCACTCTCTTTACAACGGGACTGATTTCAAGGGGATATTCTAAAAGATGGATTTTCGTAACCCTTCGGATATGAGTGGCTTCAACAATGATAGGAATAAGGCTTTGGACTCTACAATTCATTCTACAAATAAAAAAATGAACACACAAAGCAACACAAAAGTAAACACCGAATAGGTAACCTGGACCAGTACACAACCAAATCACACTTAAAAATGGATGACCACTGAGAACGAAACCCTTGTCCAAATGGCGTATATAAAATAACTGAATTTAGACATACGAATCTCAGGTAGGAGTGAACATTTATCCAAAATAAGAAAAAAAGAAAACTCTCTTACGTCTGACACAAAACGAAAATCTTGACATTACTGTTACGAAGTTATTAGTTGTAGAATCTAGACAGAATTTGAATAGAACAATAGAATTTAGAGCCCTGAAAATTGTCATAAATGTATCTTCTGATGGATTAAACGCCAATGAAAAGGGAATTTCTTTTACAATGCTTTGGAATACAACTTCCTATGTACATAAAAATGTTATTAATGACCGGAATATGAAGGTTAGTCTAAGCAAGCTTCTCGGTTACTCAGGCACTCCCTAAATTCCAAAGCATTAATGAAGGAGTAAAATACAGAAGGTAACACAGCACAGCTTGAATATAAACCCTCAAGGAACAGCGATTTACCTTGAGGCACTCTGCCTCAAATTAATATATGGGGGGGGGGGCACTTTTCCCTCTTCATGCTGATTATCACAACTTTCGATTCAGTAGGGGTTTATTTCCACAACCGAATATACACAATTGCATAGAGAGATGACTGACTACTTGCTATTATTGTAATATACACTTAACTATCTTTTATGTTCACTTAAAGGAACAATGATTTACCTTTAGGCACTCTGTCTCAAATTAATATCATGGGGAATGGGGTGGAAGGCTTGATTATCCTAGTTTTCATTTCACTAGGGGTCTATTTCCATAAAAGAATACAGACAGCAGTAAGAGATGAGTGACTATTAGCTGTTACTGTACTATACACTTAACTATCTTTTGTCCTCACTGGAGATTCAAGTCTTATAAATTATTGGGATATAACTCCTTTAAGGTGCAATTAAATGCAATAATACCACCACAATAAAATCTATTGGACATTTGCTTTGGACTTTTTTTTTACGGAAATATTTTCAAAATTTTTAGTGAATTTTATAATCTCTTTTATAGATTAATGTACAATTCTCCTTATACTTCATTTTTCATTACATCTTAAAATGCAACATAATTTTATTCTTTTGCCATTCTGAGCAAGTTGGTCACTTGTGTGCTTCTGGTCTCCCACCTTGCCCTAGCTGTGCCAGACTGGTAATTAACTTCAGGCTTGAGCAGCTTCAGTAAGATGTAGTTTCTTCCATGTCCTCAGATTGCTAGGGTTAGTAGGCATACAGAAGGAGCAGACCTCTGTTCCGTCAAGGAGAAGAGGAGACAGATTTAACGATGAGTCTTCTGGACTTTGGGATTTTCGCCCTCAGATTTCTTTGTCTGCAGAACTGAACCCGTTACTGGTCAATAATTCAGGTGTGGCTGTGACTCGTTTGTTTCTGGCTGCTCTTTAGGCTGGTTCATGTATCTACCAACTGACTTCTTCTGTAAGAAGTTCCTCCATTTAGGCGCATGGAAAAATATGTGAAGGAGGGCCTAAGATAGAATGGGTATAAATTTTGTCAGGCGCTACAGACTGATGGAGGATGGCCTCAGGTAGGTTCAGTGTCTCATTGGTCAAGACACCTTAAACCCAAACCTCAAGACAGCCTACAGTCAGGACTTGTTTCTAACTGGCTGTTATGATCCTAAGTAATTAACAGTGGGGATATGTAGCTGTGTTAGAATGTCCATTGTATTGTTTTCATGGTAGGCAGAGTGAATAACTGGACAAGCATGCAGGTGCATAGTTTCCTTCACTCTTGCTGGCGATCTGTATAAAGACACAAAAAGGGAAGACTTGGTGGCTTCCTTTTTTGAGGCGTTTACTTCTGGCAGAGGTCAGATAGCAGGAGGAGTACAGCAGGTGAGCTGTTGACCTGATCAACAATGGTTTCAGTCCATCATCCTGTGCAGGTGACTGTAGTTGCATTTTTTTCCTTTTCAATTCTCTCCCTTGGTCTGTTAAAGAAGTAAGTCAGAGACATCATACCTCCCCACATAAGAGATTTCCAGAGCCTAAGAAAATGATATCTCTCAAAATCTTTAACTCTTAAGAATGGGAGGGAATCATGCTGATTGGCAAGAGAAAGTTGTACATTATAGATTTAATTAACTTTTAAGATTAGGGGTGCCTTCAGCTATGAGTCCTTAAGAATATGTTGCCTGCACTCAAACCCCACTCACGGACCTATTAAGTAATCACCGGAGATTATTTCACTATCTGTAGATTGTCTTTGGGGTTAGGTAAGAGATGCCCTGAATAGCGAAGCACAGGGACTACCTTAAGTTTGTCTTCATGAATCTGGACGGCCTGACCAATGAAATGCCTAATCTGCCGAAGGACCTCTTTCAGAGATCTTCACGTAGACCTAGACAGAGAAAATCTGTGAGGAAGCCGGATCACTAGAACAAGAGCTAGCTGAGATAGCCGTCAGAAACAAACCACACCTGCAGGACTGAACTGTAGCGAGGCTCTGAGACGTTAACGAAGAAGTCTAATGGTGAGAATTCCCAAGTACAGAACAGATACCATTACATCATATCATCTATCGTGACTGATAAAAGATGCGTTTATCTGGTTCAAGCAAAAATGCCTTGTCTGACAAGAATCGTTGTTTTATTTCCCACTCGGAAGTTCTATTTTTTTTTTTATAGTATTATGTGAACAGAAACGGTGGCTTCTGTATGTCTCAGATTTTCAACAAAATAGCCATGTTTTTAAAATCTTTGTTTTTCGCTACAAAAGCTCACTGTGACCTCTCCCACAGTTAAATGACAAGCTTTCACCATAACTTTACTCGACTTAGAGAGAGAGAGAGAGAGAGAGAGAGAGAGAGAGAGAGAGAGAGAGAGAGAGAGAGAGAGAGATCTGCAAGAAGCAATGGAAGTTTCACAGATGGTTTTATTTCTCAGGATGTAGTCCAGGAGATTACTCACATTGCTTTACAAATGTGACCATAAAAATAAAAAATAAAAAATAAACAAACAAAAATTTATAGGTTGTGTTACTTTATTGTTTTTTTTTATTTTGACTTTTTATTGTCACTGTAAAGCAATGTGAGTAATCTCGTGGACTATATCCCGAGAAATAACATCATCTATAAAACTTCATTACTTTCTGGGAATCTCTTGGAACGGTCGCCGGTTTAATATTTATGAGCAGTACATCTAGACCTTTACATTTATGCGTGTTTGCTACTTCTCTCTCTCTCTCTCTCTCTCTCTCTCTCTCTCTCTCTCTCTCTTTTCATTTATTATACTAATAACCGCAAAAGCTCTAAACTATTTTTTTTAAATAAATCTAGTGCCCTTGATTCATACGTTTTCAATTATCTTTTTGCTGTAAAATTCTAAAATACATTTTTGTGGTCAACAATGCTTTTGCCTCTCTCTTAATTGCAAGTGCCCCTCTCTTAATTGCAAGAAGTGCTAAATGGGGATTTTCTCATATGTAATAGTTAGCAGCAGAGTTGTAAAACAGATGAGTGAACCCATGCCACAGTGCAACTGTGAAGCAAAAAAGTACTACCGATCTTGAATTATGTGCTCTATGAATAAGAACTGTGAAGGTAACGAAAATTACAATGAATTTTCCCGCGGTAGTGATGGTCCAGACTGAGCCTAGTTTCCATATATTGAAGCTGATGGAATATATATAGATAAGATGAATTTCCACACGTTCAAAATGCCGAGTAAGCGCGCTATACTCTGCATAGACAAAATACAACTTTAAATGTTCGATGAATACCAGTTTTTGGTATCTCATTACGGATGCTTTGCCTCTTCCCCAAATCAGATTTTGCCACCCATTGGTATTCTGTCATGTTCGCAACTGCACTGAGCAACGATGAGGATAAAATGAAATTCTTTATTCACTGGACACGTTTGCCGATGGTAAACGTAGGATCCACTTGAGGAATATAATCTGAGAGTATTTCAGACTTTGAAAATCTGCAAGGTAACAGCGTTTTACGAATGAAACCATCGTTTATATTATTGGCGTTGCTGTTTAAAGCGGCACCAGCAGCTGGAGTAGTGAAGATTTGTTCAAGTAATGGAAGATCGTACAATATTGCTTTATCAATGTATTTTTTATGGGTAGGGTGACATTCTCCAAAATACTTCACGAATTCATTATTCTCTTACTTCCTTTCTGGCATAATAATAATAATAATAATAATAATAATAATAATAATAATAATAATAATAATAATAATAATAATAATAATCTTGATTTCGGCTCAGGGCCATATACATGGAATATACAAATACAATACACACAGTCTAGATACATAAGATAACATGATAAAAATAATAATGGGCAGTATCCACACAGTTGCTGAAGAAGTAGAAAAAAGTAGAATTCATAATAACGGTAATGACAGTAATTATCTGGAGAATAATTGCAAAAAAACAAAAATTAAAAATGATAATAAAAAAATACAGGTTGCAGACGATTAATTTCCAGCTGTGGACCTAAGGTGGTTACAGAAGTGAGGTCCAGAGGTCTAAATACGAATATCGAAAATTGCAAAACTCTACAGTGATATTAATACATCAACAGACCGCAACATTGCAATGGGTGAGTGAGTTGAGACTGGATATATTTGCTTCTAATACAGGACGATAGAAGAAAAATAGATTGGTGGCAGTCGCTGGATGTTTATCTTTTCCGGTGCGTTTAAAACAAAAGCATTCTTTGGAAGACATGCATAAACCAAAACCGCTCAAATGCCATTTTCCAGCTCACAAGAGAACATTTTACTCGAGGATCTAGTTTTTTCATGTGACCTTTTGATCCTGAAGCTAGCTTACGACCCGTATTTATGAGGGAATTAATATTTGAATTTATTTCTGCATCAAAGCTACCGCAAAATATGAAGCCGACTGTAAAGCATTTCATCCTCATAAAATCCCACAGCAAATAACCGTCAATTTTGAGCCGATGCCAACAAAGGTTAATCATGTCATTAGGATTATCCACTGTGTACGGCAACCAAGTTCCATTTAATTCTGGCTATTTGTTCCTGATGTATTCCGGGAACTCGCTCAAATAAGCATGCAGCCATACACAGATGAATGTGACTTATGGTATAAATACCCTGGCACTATTAATCATTTTTTATACATGTCTTTTATGTATGTGTGGCAATGACATGAATTATTATACGTATCAGAACTAAGGTACATAAGAAAAATTAATTTTCCAGTCTTTTAGTACAGAATAATAGCTCTGATTTCATCAACTCCTTACGAGAGAGTACTAATCAGACGCCTGTTTAAGCATATTTCCTGACCTGATATTGTCAGTTACTGACTCAGTACTTTTCAGGGATATAACGGCTCTGGTGTCTACTGTCTCCCTTTGCCATTTTTTTGCTCTGCACGTTAATAACAACATTATTGAAAGGTGGGGGGGAGGGGGGCGTTTAATCTTTTAATCCAATTAGGCTGGCTATTCATCTACTATGAGCTACTCGAGCACACTCATTCTCGTCCAACCTATGAGCACAAGACTACAATGTTCTGTCACTCTGAATATGTTTGTTATTTTTTATACTCTTTTAAGAGGCCGCGCAATTTCCTTTTATTATCAAAAAATAGCTTGAGAAGCGTTCTGTTCGCAGGAAATGGTTTTGTTGTCTCTGTGCGTGAAAGATTTGAGTTACATTTCGCTCCTTTTCTGTTCAAGAAAACTATTGAGATGTCTTTGTCTGTCCGTCCGCAATTTTTCTGTCCGCCCTCAGATCTTAAAAACTACTGAGGCTAGAGGGATGCAAATTGGTATGTTGATCATCCACCCTCCAATCATCAAACACATCAAATTGCAGCCCTCTAGCCTCAGTAGTTTTCATTTTATTTAAGGTTAAAGTAAACCATGACCGTGCGTCTGGCACCGCTATAGTTGCCACAACACAGGCCACCACCGGGCCGTGGCTGAGAGTTTCATACAGCATTATAAGTTGTTTTATTATCGTCGGAGATATCAAGGGTTTCTATGGTAATGATAAAACTTAATAAGAGAGATAAGTCCCAAGGCCGTAATAATTCATATGCAATTACGATAAATCTTCAAAAGCATATATATATATATATATATATATATATATATATATATATACAATAATATATTATATATATATATATAATAAATGGAACTAATCAACACATGTGAGCAAATATTTCACAGAAATAAATTTCTGGCTCAAATCAGGATCGAACCCAGATCTCGCAAATGAAAGGTCAGGGCACGACCATTTGATCTACACAAATCATAAAAGAAGTTGAAACCTAAGTACTTCTGTATCTGAGGTTTTTCCTGGCCAGGCTACTGCCTTACATACTAGCGAATTTTACCCAACTTCTCAGCCCACCAGTGACTCATTTGGTAGTTAATCAACAAATGCGAACATGTTTCACAGAAATAAATTTCTGAATCACATTGGGGTCGAACCACGGTCTTTCAAATGAGAGACCAGGGCACCACTAATTGACCCACACAGGTCAAAAGGAGTTGGAACCTAAGTACTTCTGTGCCTGAGAGACAGGGGTTGATCACAATTTTGGTCAGAAATTTATTTTTGTGAAACAAGTGCCTATGTGTTGATTAGTTCCATCATATTTATGCTGAAGGGGTATTTTGAGTGTAATTCTACCAACTAACTCACTGGTGGGTCGGGAAGTTGGGTAAAATTCGCTGGTACGTAAGGCAGTAGCCTGCCAAGGAAAACCTAAAGTACAGAAGTACTTAGGTTCCAAATTTTTTTTATGTCCTTTGTGGGTAAATTGGTAATGCCCTGGACTTTCATTTGAGAGACCGGGGTTTCATCTCGACGAGATCCAGAAATGTCCAATACATATATATATATATATATATATATATATATATATATATATATATATATATATATATATATATATATATATATATATATATATATATGTTTGTTTGTGTGTTTACGTATTTTGTTTGCAATCTTTCCCTGATGTGTCACACTATTTTTAGAATGTTTAGGCGTTTACCAAATGTCAAAGAAAGGGGAATGGCATTCTGAATTAGCTGTATGCAAAAAATGAGGATGTTGCTGCCATAAGTTGCAGTTGCTAGGCTAATTCTTTCTGCGTAGATGAATTGATTAAAGACAAATTCGGGTAAAGTAATGACTGTAGACGAGACATTGTAAGAAAAGTCGGGTTTTCATAACTGAAAAAGGAAAAGATCTAATTTAACATGGAATACCTCTATCCATCTAAGAGCCTGGTCTCGGAGAGTTTATGGTTCAGTTGAAAGTGAATTCATGGTTTCAGCAAAAGAAAAAACTTCTGTTAACACTCAGGAGCTTAATGCAGTTTCTCATTTTTTTTTTAAAGTATATGCTGGTGTTACTCACTGTCCAAAGGAAAATGCAATCCGTTTGGCTGAAACGTTTGAAAGTTCACAGAGTTCTGAGATACTCATATCTCGTTTATGCTGTTCTGAAGCTAGACTTATTTCGTTACCTTTTCGCAAGAGTGAATTTAAGAAATATTTCACTTGGCCTCGATGGATAAGAAGGTATAGACCTCAATGGTACTCTTCCTTGGTTTTGTAAAGACACGTGATTACTTATTTCTTAGGGTTCCTTTTATTTTTAATAGGGGGTTGGGTAGTTCACGTCCTGATAAGGTATAGATGGGCACGTGCCCTCCCGCCCATGAAAAATAATGACAAAATAATATTATTGAAGATTTATTTAATAATAACAAATGAGAAATATAAGAATGGGAAAAAATAAAAAAATTTAATATATATATGTATATATATATATTATATACATATATATATATATATATATATATATATATATATATATATATATATATATATATATATATAATACAGTACATGCACATACGCTACCAGAGTCTAAGCGATGACAGGCAGGGCAGCCGATCGAGACTGCAAAGTCTACCCCAAAGCCAAATCAAAGTCCTTCAAAAGAAGGCACCGTGCTAACCCCATACAACTGGGAAAAAACACGTTAAAAGAAGAAAAAGATATACATTATATATATATATATATATATATATATATATATATATATATATATATATATATATATATATATAAACACACATACACACACAAAAATATATCTGTATAATATGAAAATTGGTGCCCCCCCACATGAAATTTTTCTGGATCCGCTAGTGGAGATATCTGACTACTTATTTCATCAGGTTTCTGTTATTTTCAGTAGGTTAACTAGGAGATTGGTAGTACACATACTGCCAATTATTTTCGAGTGCAATAACTCCAACTTTGTCTAAAATTTTTGAGCACCTTTTGACAAATCATCCCTAAATTCTAGTCATGTCTGGTCTTGACTCTACTTCATTTGAGTGGTAATCAAAAGGTCTTCATTTTGAAACTCAGGCAATCTGCACTTAGGAAAGGCCTACTTGGTATTGCAATGATATTTTTAACTAACAGGCTGTGTTCGATGATTCTCTTAACAGAGATTCAGCTAATACTAGAACAAGGTGTAAACTGGGGGACCCAATGTTGAACCCTAACAAAACTCAACTTTAAGAATGTTGGTAGATCTAGAAGTTATGATTTCCCTGTCACAGATCGTGTTAACATTTATTAGCATCAACTGCATGACATTCGTTTCAAACACTGGGTGTCATTCTTGATTACAAATTCACTGCTAAGAAACCTTCCCTTTTTATTTCTTCACTGGTTTTGAAAAAAAATGGTATATCAGAAAGTCTTTCGTGATTTCTGTCTACACATCTGTCATTATAAGAGTTTTTATTTGCGTGAATGCGAGCAAAAGACTGAAAAGTGTACATAACACAACGGAAACGGAATAAAAAAAAAAGTTAGCACTAATAGAAATATGGGTCACTATTTCCAGTCGCTGTGATAATACAGAAAAATGTGAAAGGAATGTTTGAATATAAGAGTGCGAAACTTGGAAGCCTTCTCAGGATGGAAGGATGATAAGGAGTGGTTGGTCGATGGAGCTTTAGAAATCCTGAAAGCAAGTAATTTTGCTCTCTAGGAAGTATTGAGAGAGATTTCATATAAGCGTGGCCATTCTGATGGTGATAAAGTATGAAAATTTTATCATTCACGCACGCCTGACTTTTTTATTTTCACAAATATTAAGGCACAAATACGCTTTTAAACTCGAATTCACTGTACCTTGGTCAGATTCACTATATATATATATATATATCGTCGCATTTTGGTCGGCGCAGAAGCGCTTATATATTATGTTCCCTTTTCATGTAAGTTGTTCCCCCTGTAAAGTGAATTCGATATTAAACGATTTCTGTGAATTGAAATTTGTTAATCTTATCATAATGGATGTTAAATTAGTCAGATCACTCTCTTTCTTTGTTGCCCTATTGTTCGAAAGTCTTTCTTATTTATGCGTGTTTTGCCTCGTTATAGGTAGTCAACTGGAAGTTGAGAATTCTCCATATTCATCCCCAAGATGCTTTACATATTTTATAAAAATGGTAATCAATAAAAAAGAAAGTCTGGCTTTTACTTTTAGATACTTTGCTATATGTAAACGATGGGTGTATAACCTGGAGACTTAAGCACAGACCACACAGAAGGGTTCTAAACACGGTTATAAGGAATATGCTGCCACTAATAAGCAATCCGCACTTATGCAAATTACACTCTTGTCAGAATCACACGACAATTACAGTTTCTGTTTCAGACGATTAAACGGTGTTATCACAGTATGAACTGCGACTAAAAAATCATGCAAGACCATGCAATAGCGAAGTGATTGTTACAATTGACGCGCCATTTCCATTTTTCCCTCTTACTTTGTTCCCCTCTGATTGTATGGAGAAAGTAATCAAGAGCGGAGATGGCCGCCGAACGTGAGTTCGTCGAGGTCTGGGATCCTGATGGTCTTTGTATTTTGTTTAATTCTCCCCTGTTTTGCGTTTATGTTCGCTTGGTGTTTGTTAAATAAATTATTTACATTTTTGTTTCTCTGTTCTTCTCTTCTTTGCTTCCCTATTGTCATTTGTTATCTACTTCATAACCTTACAAATTTACTCCGTTTTTCTTTTAAATGCATACAGATATACATATACACAGATATATATATATATATATATATATATATATATATATATATATATATATATATATATATTATAATCACTTTAGCGCGTGATTTGTTTATCACACATCACCACAGGTGTATGAATAAAAGACTCCTTCTTCAACGGCTTAGAAATAAAGCTGAAACCTGTCAGGACCTACACTCAGACTTTAAATTTTTTTCATATATATGTATATATATGTGTGTGTGTGTATCTGTATGCATTTAAAAAGAAAAACTGAGTAAATAATGCAAGGTTATGAAGTACATATATATATATATATATATATATATATATATATATATATATATATATATATATATATATATAGAGAGAGAGAGAGAGAGGATTGAGAGGGGTTCTATCAACCTGGTAGACAACAGCAGGTTAGGGTGAAGGATCATTCCATTATTCCTTTTCAAGGTACTTTATTGTTGCTGCGACGTTTCAGGACTAAAGTCCCATTTTCAAGCTATAATAATAGAAGTCAAAAGTTAAAATAAGAACTCGGACTAAAATTAAGTAAAACAAAATTTATACATATATACAAATGATATAAAAGTAAAGTACAAAGGATAGGGAGGAGTAACTACCATAAGGTGCTAAATGCACAGACCGAGTGACTATTCGGGCCGGGTTAAGCTTCGACTTAAACTCACGAGAGATACAGAGGTGTTGAGGAAGACTGGGTGTTTAACTGTGGAACTAGTTGTTTAATAAAGAGTGTTTCCAAGATTGCTAAATATTGTTCGTTAGGAGTTTGGCCTATAATTTTAAAATCTCTGTAGTTTATGTCATATTTGCATTTCTTTGCATGTTCTCGTATACATGAAAATTCAGGATTAGTCAATTTGACGCCTGTTCGATAGCTAACGCCTCGATGAGAGTCCAATCTCACTTTGAGTAACCTCCGTGTGGAGCCGACGTACTTCCCAAGATTACATCTAGGGCAATTAAATAAATATACGACTCCTGAGGTCATTAGTGGATCGAGTTTCTCCTTATGTTTAAACAGAGATTTAATACTCATTGGGTTGCAGGGTATTAGCTTTAATTCAATGGCAGGTAAAAATTTCTCGACTAACAACTTCAATTCACGATAGAAATTTAGGTCATGAATAAATGGGACACTTGCATATAATCGTAATTTTGGTACTGTAGGTATTTTAATTTTAGGATGGAAGATATTGTTTAAAAATTTGCTGAGGTGTTTATAAAAAAGTTTGGATGGAAAGCAGTTGTCAGTGAAATATTGGTTTGGAGATAAGTTATTTCACTGTGAAAAAGATTCCAATTAGACGTTATGTTAAAAGCCCTATGAAAGAGCGTAGACATGGAGTTTAGTTTAAAATTATAAAAGCAGTTACTATAAAAATTTGAGCCCAGGCCGGTAAAAGTTTTCTTTCTAAAAACCGTGGTGTTAAAATGATCATTATGTTTAAAAACTGTTACATCTAAAAATGGCAGCTTATTTTCATTTTCATATTCAATAGTAAAATTAATATTAGGATGTACTTTATTGGCATAATCAAGAAATTTGTCAGCTTGATCTTTATCTCTGAACAGCAAAAAAGTATCATCCACGTACCTACTAAATAAATATGAATATATACAAAAGATGGAAAATATCCTAGGGGACGAATCTAAATTCAAAATGACAGGAGAACCTCAATACTCTGCTATCTTTAAGAAAGAAGACCGAATTAACCGTTTTTTTGAAATATCTTAAAGATTATAATATCATTAGTGAAACTACTTACACTTCATTATATAGTACAGGTGCCTCATATGGAGTGATGTATGGGCTACCTAAAATTCATAAAGAAGGTATACCAATGAGGCCCATCCTCACCTCTTATGCTACTTCTAATTATAAAATTGCTAAATTTCTGTACCTCTCCTAGCTCCTTTTACTACGAATAACTATAGCTGTAAGAATTCAGAACATTTTAAAGAAAAAAATTTTACCCCAGGATTCAGATTTATTTATGGTTAGCATGGATGTGAGTCTCTTTTTACTAATGTACCGGTAGAAGAAACCATTGACATTATTATTAGCCGTATTTTTACTGACCCAGATGCCACTTTTAATAATTTTAACCTCACGGATTTTAGAAAATTGCTCGAGCTCGCTGTGCAGGACACAGCCTTTGTTTTTAACGGTAAAGCCTACATTCAGGTTGATGGTATGGCGATGGGATCCCTTTGGGTCCCACCTTTGCAAACATTTTTATGTGCTCCTGGAGGAGCGCATACTGGACGATTGTCCTTTGGCCTACCATCCCTTATTTTATAGTAGGTACGTGGATGATACTTTTTGCTGTTCAGAGATAAAGATCAAGCTGACAAATTTCTTGATTATGCCAATAAAGTACATCCTAATATTAATTTTACTATTGAATATGAAAATGAAAATAAGCTGCCATTTTTAGATGTAACAGTTTTTAAACATAATGATCATTTTAACACCACGGTTTTTAGAAAGAAAACTTTTACCGGCCTGGGCTCAAATTTTTATAGTAACTGCTTTTATAATTTTAAACTAAACTCCATGTCTACGCTCTTTCATAGGGCTTTTAACATAACGTCTAATTGGAATCTTTTTCACAGTGAAATAACTTATCTCCACCAATATTTCACTGACAACTGCTTTCCATCCAAACTTTTTATAAACACCTCAGCAAATTTTTAAACAATATCTTCCATCCTAAAATTAAAATACCTACAGTACCAAAATTACGATTATATGCAAGTGTCCCATTTATTCATGACCTAAATTTCTATCGTGAATTGAAGTTGTTAGTCGAGAAATTTTTACCTGCCATTGAATTAAAGCTAATACCCTGCAACCCAATGAGTATTAAATCTCTGTTTAAACATAAGGAGAAACTCGATCCACTAATGACCTCAGGAGTCGTATATTTATTTAATTGCCCTAGATGTAATCTTGGGAAGTACGTCGGCTCCACACGGAGGTTACTCAAAGTGAGATTGGACTCTCATCGAGGCGTTAGCTATAGAACAGGGGTCAAATTGACTAATCCTGAATTTTCATGTATACGAGAACATGCAAAGAAATGCAAATATGACATAAACTACAACGATTTTAAAATTATAGGCCAAACTCCTAACGAACAATATTTAGCAATCTTAGAAACACTCTTTATTAAACAACTAGTTCCACAGTTAATCACCCAGTCTTCCTCAACACCTCTGTATCTCTCGTGAGTTTAAGTGGAAGCTGAACTCGGCCCGAATAGTCACTCGGTCTGTGCCTTCAGCACCTTATGGTAGTTACTCCTCCCTATCCTTTGTACTTTTATATTATTTGTATATATGTATAAAGTTTTTTTTACTTAATTTTAGTCAGAGTTTTTATTTTAACTTTTAAATTCTATTTTTATAGCTTGAAAATGGGACTTTAGTCCTGAAACGTCGCAGCAACAATAAAGTACCTTGAAAAGGAATAATGGAATGATCCTTCACCTAACCTGTGTTATATATATATATATATATATATATATATATATATATATATATATATATATATATACCCACATATATATACAGTATGTGTGTACACACACACACAAACATATATATATGTATATATATATATATATATATATATATATATATATATATATATATATATATATATATATATATGTGTGTGCGTGTGTGTGTGTGTGTGTGTGTGTGTGTGAAGAAGGGTACTGCAGCCTCCCATTCCCTCAGGAAGTCTTTGAGAATAGGTTTGCCCGCACCATGCCCTTTTTTTTTTTTCACCCCATCAATCGCTAATACTCATTTTCCATTTCGTGGAATGGTGAACGGTTACTAGAATGTGAGCCGTGAACCTTTTAAATATGGACCGATGTCAGTTTAAATTACTTGGTATTTATGCCAGGTCGTTTGTGCAATAATCCCATCATTTACTGATTCTGAACCAAGTGTTTAGCTTATTAGCCTGCAATCCAACAGCTTCATGTCACAGGCAAAATACCCTCGGGACAGAAGCGCTCAAATATGGAGATATATGAACTAACATGTAGAAACACGTTAAAAGAAAAGAGAAATTATCCATCGAAACGATAATTCACAAGAAGAGACCTCGAAGATCCTGACACACCCGAGTGGAAGTTTCACGTGCATCATTTTCCTTCGAAGACTTTATCGTCAAGTACCTGATAGTTCACTTTATGGTATTTTGTTCTTCTGAAAAATGAGTAGTGAATAAAAAGTTCTTCATCTGGAAGGTCGAACGAGGAATGAAAGGAAATATAAACGCTTGGTGTTTGCAACAAACGATGAAACTGAGCACTGAATGACTAATTCTTCATGAGATTCGCGATGTGTTCATCCATCAAGAACTGCATCAACCTTATTCTTCTCGTTATAGTCACACTCGAGGCCCAGTCAACTCTTGCTGATCCTCACACAGGTAAGGAGTTATGTTAATTAAACTCTTGTTGTATTAATGACAATTCATCTCTTTTTTCAGGGGTTCAAAAGATCTTTCTTCTTTTTCTGGCTTTTACAATGATTGTTATATTAATGAGTATTTTAGGAGTGAGCCGTGAATTAATGTTTAATGAGGATATTCAATCATTTTACTGTGGCATTCTCCGCATCGAAGCATCTATAGGTGCACAAGTATCTGTCTTCGAATTGCATGTACATGTAGATATACATACATGCATACATATATATATATATATATATACATATATGTATATATACATATATATCTATATATATATATATATATATATATATATATATATATATATATATATATACATTATATATATATATGTGTGTGTGTGTGTTTGTGTTTGTGTGGCCATTTCCAGAATTGAAAAATAATGAACATAGTGACCGCCACAACCAGTTTAGCTGCTTATTGTACTGTAGGCTGAGTCAATCTGCTGACAAATTCCAAAGCGCTACAATTGACAAGTTTACGTTATCAAGTCATTCTCTTATTAATATCGTTAACATCCTTGTTGTATGTCTCACTTCTCTTCGCTTATAGGCTACTGTTATTTTATACGTTACTGCATCTATTCTCCTAAGGCAAAAAATCAGATCGGTGGAAAACATCTTTCAGCATTTCGCTGAGATGCCAAATATTAAGAGAGGCTTTCAGTCTGGCCTCCATGGGCAGCTAGCTCCATTCTGAGCTATCGTTTAACTGACAAATATGTCTCCCTCGTTTTATGAGGGGAGAGAACACGCACTTGCATGAATGCTTGCCTGAGCGTGCTCACCAGCTTCGAACGGGAATACGTTTGAAATACATTTGACCCATGAAAAGTCTGATTTCAATCGATGGGTGACTAGTGTCGTGTGTACATTTTCCTAATGACTAACAACGGTGTCTTGTTGTTGAAATACTGGTTTGCAGTGAGCGAAAATCTATTTTCATTCTTATGTGAGATTATATCAATTACTTGTTGTGTGATCATTGTCACTTTTGTGTTGGCTTCACTGTTTAAGAAGAGCTAGGAGGTGTGCATGATACTGGTGAGTGGCATAGACCTTATGTGGGTTTCCACGAACTACTGATGAGCATTCTTTGTAGATAAAAGAAATGGCTAATGCTGCAAAAGTATTTCATGTGTTAAATAATGTATCAAATAGTGACCACTGTGCAGATTACGCATTTTGGCCCTTTTATGTTGTACTCCATGCCAGAGTAGTACCTAATGTGGGGTTCTGAAACCCTTGGTGGGAGGAAATGGCAATAAATCGAAGATAAACATATTAACTTGAGCCCAGTGGCAATCACACCTTTGCTCTTGTGGAATACTCAGAAAATTATCAAATTTCTGTCTCCCAGTATGGAGGGAAAGCTAGAAAACAGCATGAGCACAGATTTTATAGCCTATTGCCTCACACTTTCATACAAAAACAGAAAAAGCAAAAAAAGGATTACATCTGATTTCCATATGAGGAAAAAAAGGTTGGAAGTTTGGATACTGAATGAAATAAATGAAAGGGCAGTGTGTTCCAGATGTGAAATACAAAGCTTAGTTGTGACTGGTGTAGCTGAAAGGTGTAGTAGAGTTGGGAGAGTGTAGTAATCATATCATAAAAGATTAGCGAGAGGTGAAAGAGTACAATTCTGCTAGTTTAAGGATTGCATTGGTCAGATTGATCACAGTGGGAGAAAATGTTATGACAGTGAATCTCTAGAGCCAAAATTGGACAGAAATGGAAGCCGAAGAGTCTGAATCTATTGCCCTTGAAGTCTGGCGAGCAACGAAAGGGAGTTGGGCGAGTTGATTCCAATAGAAAAAAAGGCGATAGAGGAAAAGAGAGCAATGTGTGTAAATACTGAGATCATGAGCTAAAAACGTGTATGGAACAATATTTGATTATTAAGTGCATGATATTATATATATATATATATATATACATAATATATATATATATATATACATATATATATATATATATATATATATATATATATATATATATATATATATATATACATATATATATATATATATATATATATATATATATATATATATATATATTATAATCCATATATATATTTATATATATATATATATATAATATATATATATACATCATATATATTATATATATATATTTAATATATATATATATATTATATATTATATATATATATATGCACTCTTGATAATCAAGCATTTCTATTTAGGCCTCTCTTTTTACTTAGCTCATGATGCTCTTTGCACAACATTTAACCTGTCACATGGTTGAAAATTATTATTATTATTATTCAGAAGATGAAACCTATTCATATGGAACAAGAAGCCCACAGGGGCCACTGACTTGAAATTCAAGTTTTCAAAGTATATGGTGTTCGTTAAGAAGTAAGAGGAGGTAAAGGAAAATACAAAGGAAGAGATTCCACTTATTAAAAAAGAACAAATAAATTAAGTTAATTAATAGATATAAATATACTTAAGTTACTAATAATTCGAAAAAAAAATATTGCCATTAAGAAAAATATAGTTCGGGTAACATAAAGAGTCTGGAGGCAGAGATATTCAGTGTTCCTTAGGGTGTTTATTTTTTTTTTTTTTTGCAAAGGGGGGTCAGAACACAGGTTAGGACTTCTCACCATTACCGATCTCCCTATTCTGCATCCGTTCCATTGTTTCCTAAATAAAGTTTGATCAATAAGCAGTTCGTAACATTAAATCAAATTGACTTACAACGATTAATGATTAACACAATTATAGTAAGATGAACGAAAAATAGAACAGCATTGATGGAAACAAAGAATAAAGAAAGGATAATCACCAAAGCAAGAGAGGAAATAGTAAGGGCAATATCTTCGTTATGATATGTATCCAGTGATGTAGCATTCATATAAAACTTGGACTTTGCGGCGACTCTTTATTATGTTTCTCTGTTATTTTCCGTGGCCTGGTGCAAAGTTATTCGAGATATATTCTGGTGCTCCTGTTTTATTTTACTCTGTAAAATCACATGTCGCCCATTATATGCATATGTAGGCTTAGTGGTTAGTATACAAACTTGCAGTAGAATTTTAGTTATTGTTGAAATTTACTTATAAATTATATTTATTGAAAAACAAAGCCTAGACTCTTTCAATCTTCCCTTGAATATTCTCGTATAATAGAACTTACGCTATTCAGTGAAGCAGAAAAAAAAGGTCAGTGGAATGGATTAAAGCAAGAATGAAATACATGCATGGCAATATCAGTAGTTAAATTACTCTTCGTAAATTATTATGATGTGTATGCTTTCTGATTTAGGAAACACGAAGAAACACTGTAACTCAGGAAATGAAAGTTAGCATTACCATTATGTACTTATGTAACTTTTATTGCTGAAACATGATTAATCTCAGACGCATAACTACATTTCAGTGGGCTATCTTACGTCAGACTCCCAACATGATCTAATCCTAGTAAAGCGATGTTGAGGGCAGCTGTAAATGCAAGTGATAAATCAGCTTTCTAATGCTCTTATTAATTTGAGGTACCTCATTTCTAGGGCCACTTGATTTTGAGGTTTCAGAGATCTCCAACGCCTGACTTTTGCGTCATTGTTGAACAGAG
The DNA here is from genome assembly GCF_040412425.1 of Macrobrachium rosenbergii. NCBI lineage: Eukaryota > Metazoa > Arthropoda > Malacostraca > Decapoda > Palaemonidae > Macrobrachium > Macrobrachium rosenbergii. The sequence goes on along the minus strand of NC_089751.1, from coordinate 45,679,228 downwards.
CGCAGTTCTTGGGCAGTAGTGTTCCCAGTTGAAGGTTTGGCCTTTTCTAATAAGGGTGATATTTATTCCTGTTTTCATACCTAAGAGTTTTTTCCTTCCTTATCTACTACTGCCTCACTCGTTCTTACAGTTTTGGAAAACAGTTTTGGAAAACAGTTTTGGAAAACAGGTCAAATTTAACGATGAATTTGAATGTTGTTACATGATGCCAGCTGGCAAAAAAAAAAAAAAATTATGTCCAGCAATATCGTAGTTTGTTGTGGGTGTGTGGTTTTTATCATCCACTCATTCCAATATTCGGTCAATCTTTTTTTTACAAACATAACTATATGCTTAGGTTGCATATAACTAACTTTGCCACCGAGGAAAATGTAGGCCTTCCATTTTCTAACTTCCATGAAGTTAAATGAAGTTATCTAGTCTGCACGATTACGAGCAAAATTTTCATGAATACCCGCTACTAACCGATAACTCCCTTTCCGTCCTGAGTCACTGTATCCTTTTCATTATACATCGCCTAACGCCAATATTTAAAGTTCAAACGTACACGAGGAAACCTTTTAAGATAACCTGAGATGCTAGGGAACCATTACAAAGCGCGAACAACGTAATTTTACCAGAACTCTCTTTAAACTCTTTGTAGAAATAGCTGTTTCGTGGGCTATGGTTATTTGAATTATACTGGAAGGCTTTTATTTTACCGGTTTCTTATGACTCATCAGCAACTTCAACTTACTTCCAGATGGCACTATTTAGGAATGCAATCGAATATAGAGTTTAGGCCAAAGGACAAACACTGGGACCTATGAGGTCATTCAGCGCTGGAAAGGAAATTGAGAGTACGTGGATTTGAAAGGTGTAACAGGAGGAAAACCCCGCAGTTGCACTATGAAATAATTGTTAGGAGAGAGTGGATAGCAAGATGGAAGAAGGGTTGTATGAATGGAGGTACAGTAAAAAGAATGATAGGGGTTGCAGATAGGGGCCGAAGGAACGCTGCAAAAAAACCTTTAGTAGTGCCTACAGTGCACCCCGTGAGGTGCACTGACGGCCCTACCCCCCTGCGGGATGGCACTTTTTATAATCAAATAAAGCCACTTTTCTGAAGGCTAGTATTAAAGGCGCATTGACGACTTCTAGACGTTGGACTATGGAAGTCCATTTATTTTTACTGTGAAATATGGATTTGTTGGACTCTGTTGTTGCAGCTCAAATAATTCTTGAGCTTGAACCGAGAACTGGCCATAAGCCGCCGGGAGCAGAGCCAAGATAACTACATTTGGTTTGGCCAATACAACAAGAAGCCCTCGGGAATTATCCCCATGCGAGGATCTCCAGGCTCTATGTCTGTGTTGGTCACACGTTAATTGGATTCATCTCGAAGGAAAACAAATGTGAAATTCCTGAAATCTTTGTCTTCTACTTCATGAAGAGTTTACTATAATTGTAACTAACATTTTTCTCACTTTGAGAAATGAAAATAAATTTATTTTTTATATAAAAATTAATATAAAGCCTCTACAGCTGTACACTTGTAGCCAGAAGAGAAAAGATTCGTATGCAGGAGCTCTCGATAAATGGAAAAGACGATACATAAGTAGAAACAAATGCCTAATGAGAGGGGCAATCAACAAGGTGAAGAATGGAAAGACGTCAAGGTTTAGTCATTTGTGGCATAACCGTGGTGGTATTTTCGAATGGATAACCAGGTTGGGTAAGGTATGTCTGGATGAGGGAAAAATTCGAAAGGTGGTGTCAAGGAAAATAAATATTCTCAGAGATTATTAAAAAGAAGATAAGTGACTAAACCATAAGAATTTTATTAAATTATATAGTACAATGTGTAATGTGTACAGCAGGATTTTGTCTGAGAAGTATGACAGATAACGAAAAGGAAAGATTTACTAATTTGACAGCGACGCTGCTAAAAGATATTTGTTATGAAGAAGTACGTGGGGTGGTAGAATTGAACTGAATATAGAATTTAGGCCAAAGACCAAGCACTAGGACCAGTGAGGTCATTCAGCTCTGAAACGGAAATTGACAGTAAAAGGTTTGAAAGGTGTAACAGGAGGAAAACCCCGCAGTTGCACTATGAATTAATTGTTAGGAGAAGGTGGACAGTAAGATGGAAGAAAGAGAATAAAAGGAACGAAAGGGGTTGCAGCTAGAGGCCGAAACGCACTCTGCAAAGAACTTTAAGTAATGCCTACAGTGCACCGCATGAGGCTCACTGACGGCACTACCCCTCTACGGATATGGGTGTAGTATGTTGAGGATAAACGTGACAAAGGGAATTGAAGAAAATAAAGCAATCGAGTTTTCTGTACAGCATATAATGCTGTATGAAACTCTCAGCCACGACACATGAAACTCTCAGTCGCGGCCCATGAAACTTTCAGCCACGGCCCGGTGGTGGCCTGTATTGTTGGTACCTATAGCGGATTCAGATGCACGATCATGGCTAACTTTAACCTTAAATAAAATAAAAACTACTGAGGTTAGAGAGCTGCAATTTGGTATGTTTGATGATTGGAGGGTGGATGATCAACATACCAATTTGCAGCCCTCTAGCCTCAGTAGTTTTTAAGATCTGAAGAAGGACTGGAAGTCCGGACGGACAGACAAAAAGCCATCTCAGTAGTTTTCTTTTACAGAAAAGGGTATAATTAATTAAGAGAAATGGTTTTTAAGCATTATTTTGGATCAAGAGGTATTGAAAAGGTGAGAAAAGTAGGGAAATAACAAATATGTGACAATATGGTCAGCTTAGGACCCATGTAGGACCCGAGAAATAGAGGTGGTATGTTCAAGTTGAGAGAATGGAGGAAGATTAGTTGGCTAAATGAGATGTAGAAGCTTAATTAGGAAGGAAAAGAGCGAGACGGGCATTTAGCTGGATAGATGGGTGGCAGAGGCTCAAGGGTGAAACGGCCTTGAAATTCATTTAAACAAAAATGTCTAAGGTAGAGGTAAATGGTGTTTACGACGTTGATGCCTTCTGCACTGGATAATCGAGCTGCTTTTACCGGGAAAAAGAATAAACATGACGCTGAATTTTGCTTTTCTCTCTACAGGAACCAATTCTTTTCAAATAAATAACTCAATATATATATATATATATATATATATATATATATATATATATATATATATATATATATATATATATACACATACACATACATACATGTGTATATATATATTTATATATACATATATATATGTGTATATATATATATATATATATATATATATATATATATATATATATATATATATATATATATATATATATATATATATATATATATATAGAGAGAGAGAGAGAGAGAGAGAGAGAGAGAGAGAGAGAGAGAGAGTTATTTCTTTTAAAAGAACTGGTTCCTGTAGAGAGAAAAACAAAATTCAGCGTCATGTTTATTAGTTTTCCTGGTAAAACGCAGCTTGATTATCCAGTGCAGAAGGCTTTCACAGTAATAGGCTAAATATGCACTTCCATACATTATTCCAATCCAGACGAATGGCTCGTGGATTGGCAGTGCAACAGGTTTGGGAGGGATTCCAATCTCCTTAGGTGGGGGATAAGCTTAAGATAACAACCAAATACCTCGAGTCATTTTATTGCCGAGGACGGCTACCGTGTTGACTGAGTAGGTGGTAAGACGTGGAAATTGTTGTCATAAAGAATTGTCATTGATTCTGGACGCAGTTATACCGAATCTCACTGTAATGTGGCACTTAGGAAGGTTGGTAGATCTATCTTTTTTTTATTGATGACAGTATAACAATAATCCTTACATTTCTATAATATGCACTATTTACAAACTATTTACAAAATCGTCTGTAAAAATGGTGTTCATTTTACAGCATCTTGATGGCACGTATTTGGAGAATTTCAGTTTATATTTGATAATGTTTATTCCAAAATTCACATCCAACTTATCATCTCTACTTGCCCAAACTGCGTTAACATATTCGATAACTAGCAAGGACATAGTGTTGTTTTGTTTCTTTGTTCTGAGATAAAAGTTTAACACTAAGGTTTTAATTGGTTGGTCACATTTAACAACAACAATTTTTTTTTCAGAAGATCCTTAAGCCAAATCCACACTGGCTTGATGAACGAAATGATCTAAATGGTCGAAGAGCACCTTGTCCGCGTCCAATGTCAAAACACTATGTCCTTGCTAATTATCGAATATGTTAACGCAGTTTGGGCAAGGAGAGATGATAACTTGGATGCGAATTGTGGAATAAATATTATCAAATGTAAACTGAAATTCTCCAAATACGTCTTATCAAGATGCTGTAAAATGAACACCGTTTTGACAGATGAATTTGTAAATAGTTTGTAAATGTCAAAAGTTCTTTCCCAACCCGTGGAATGTGGGATCTCTCACCCCCCCCAATAAATATAATAGCATCCATGCTATCCTGTGTGTTGTGAAGGGCAAAATATATTCCAGGACATGCGTTTGTCTTCCAATATACTGTACCGATATTAAAAAAAAAAACCAGGGGGACAAAAATGGCAAGTCTTCCGGATATCTAAAAGCTGCAGAGAAGAAAAGAATGACAGTTTATTTCGTATGAAAAAGGTAAATATTTTGGAAGCAGGTGGGACAGTTTGTACGGGATCTGTGAATTGTCGCTTGCACCGGGTAGCAAATTCATTTAGAGATTCAGAAACCTGGAAAGCTGCCGGATGACTAACTGCATATTAAAACAATTTAGATAGTTTGTAACAAAGACATTATTAAATTTCATTTTTTTTTAATCGAATCTAAGCATTAGGTTCGTTCGTGAAATAGCTGAAAGGTAAGTCATATGATTCTGATGATGAACAAAATGTTGTAATGATTGAAAATGACCTCGTCTTACAGCAGTATAAAGATTTTATATATTTTTCATCACTGAGTTATTTGACGAAACTTTTATTTTCATTCTTCGTCACATATTCAGGCGAAGAATTGTGGGAGTTTTGGAGACAATGAAACCTTACCATTCCAAGCTTTTAAATATATTTGCAATACATTTCAAAGGAGATTAACTTTTTTTTTTTTTTTTACTTTGGATGGGTATTTTCTTGCCAAAGTCTTGTACCATCCGCGATGATCGAGAACTGACGAGGTTTTTTTGAAAGTCATAATAATAATGTTTAAAGTGAAGCCCTTCCATTAAAAAAATGTTAATATATTCTTCAGTTTTGGTGCAAACTTTGCAAGGATGCGATGAGACGCAATACCACCCTAATGCAAGGTTGCTTGTCAAAGGAACTGATATCCTCGGGAAATCAGTAAATTCATTTCTTCCTTATGCCGTATCTGCTATGTGTATGTACAAAAGTTTCGTTCATTTTCTTTTTAATCTACAGGATGTTCTTTTGATATGCGTAAATCGGCGCAGCTCTGGATATGTTCACTTTAAAAGAAGCACCGGAATGTCGTTTGTTGATTAAAGCTGGCTTTATGCCAGCACGGGCTCTTGAAGCACCGAAAGATAAACGAGGTTATTTGAGCCACACGACACAAAGTTTGCAAAATTTCTTCAGCCTACCTCTCTTTCCATCTTAAGGTCTTTATATGAGGACGGGTACTGTGGAAGAGAATACAGGAATTATTTGTTATCTTGGACACTGGTAAAAAGGAGAGAGAGAGAGAGAGAGAGAGAGAGAGAGAGACAGAGAGAGAGAGAGAGAGAGAGATAATATCCAAGATCCGATAAGGGTTCAACAAATCATCATGCCTCATCATCATAGCCTCTGTCATATAAATTTTTCCTTTATTGTCATGTAGCTGTTTGTAAGTTTTACTGAGTCTTGATTACCCTTGCATGCTTTAACTGTGTTATTACGAACGTAGGGATACTCTGAAACACTCCTGTTAAGATTTAAATGAATTTCCGGGAAATAAGACACTTGAATTAGAAAACTGAAATTTATAAGTATCCACGTTCAGCGGCCTTTATTGTATGTTCGTTCTTTCACGTATAATTTTTCCTACCTTAGCAGCGTTATTATTTGTAAAGTTTCTGCGTCATCGGTAACTCATCGTGTAAATGAAGAATAATGCAACCTAATGCAATTTAGCTGTGTGCTTTTTGGAAAAAATGTCCTGGTTTCAATTATGAAAGAGAAACGATTGAGTTAATGCCGTGAATAATGTTATGCTGTGCTTCTTGGTACCACACGAGATTTAGCTGATGATCTATTGGAAATATTACTCGGGTCTTCCGGGCAGTAAACCACATAGGACGATAATGGATTCCCTCCGCAGCAAGTGATTACTGCAAACAAAACGAGAGGTGCGAGACTGAAGATAATTTGATTGCATATTGAGATGAATTAGCCAAGTGAATAAAGAGCCAGGCCCGGTGATTATGGTGTCGGGGTCAGAAGTGATACATTTGCCAAGTTATACTGAAAATTTTAGAGGTGTCAGCATTCTTTACTTGCGCGTTGGAAATTCGACCCACGAAGCTAGAATGACTACCTCAAGATTCGTAAAAGAGGAATGAAGCTCAGTAGTTCCAAGAATCCGATATCAGTTGATATTCTATACACTCATGAGCAAAAAATATCACAGTCACAAAAAAAGGCACACACTTCCCCCTCTCTCTCTCTCTCTCTCTCTCTCTCTCTATATATATATATATATATATATATATATATATATATATATATATATATATATATATATATATATATATATATATATATATATATATATATATATATATATAATGGTAGTGCCAGAAATACGGTGTTAGTTAAGAAGTTTCTTAGAGAAATTCTGTGGAATTAAAATGTAGTCCTCTACAATACAAGTGAAGGTGGACGAATGATAAAGAAGTATAGAAGTCTACGTTCGAAGCGAGGTGGTAGTGTCCAGGTGTGTCTAATTGTACAGTTAATTTAACTGTACATTGATGACGCCTTGTCAATGTATTTAAATGCATTTTACTGACTCTTGGTGGCGTGATGTGTTCTGTTGACGGGTCTTCAGTTTCCAACGTTATGATTTTGTTGAAGTAAAGTGACGATTTTAAAAAGGCCCACAGCCGTTTCCTTTACATATTTGAAGTGGCCTAGGGCGGCAGCGGTAGTATGTGGCGAGGATCAAGAGAGAGACAAAGTTTAACCAGACCACTCCTAGGGCTGGCCCGAAGGATTAGACTTATTTTACGTGGCTAAGAACCAACTGGTTACCTAGCAACGAGACCTGCAGCTTATTGTGGAATCCGAACCACATTATACCGAGAAATGAATTCCTATCACCAGAAATAAATACCTCTAATTCTTCATTGGCCGGTCGGAGACGCGAACTCGGGCCTAGCAGAGTGCTAGCCGAGAACTCTACCGACTTGTCCGACGAGGAACTGACAGAGGTAGAGAAAATGAGACCTGCATCAGTATGTACGTCTACGAGAGGAGATCAAGCTTCTCCAAACAGTAAACAGGAACTATGAAGCAGCATGCCACGCGATAAGACGTATACCTGGCAGAATCAGATTTCCTTCCTAGACCGAGAGGAACTTCACCTGAGATAACCCCATTGACAATGATGATGGAGGAAGCGAAAATCTTCCCAACGCTCCCAAGGGGCGTTGTCACGGCAATGCCCTAAAGATGCCCTACTTGTGGACTTCATATAACGCCTAATTCCTTTATGTAACGTAAGTGCGAGAGCGTTTTCAGTTATTCAGTATCACACAGTGAGTTCGTATTAGTCTCAGCAGAAAAATGTGCTCTGTGGCAGTGGCTTCAGGAGGAGCCACTCAGTACGTTTTTAAGCAGTAGGTTTTTTCTTCTTTTTCTCTCGCGTGCATACTTATTGTTTACTTATCACATTGTTCTGATTTGGTGCTGTCTTCTATTTTAGATATGAGATCACGGTTAGGAAGGGCATACTCTATAGATCCATTTGGTGGAAATATGAAGTGAATAGCGATGCATGTCCAGTAAAAAAAGACAAATACAGAAAAGATGGCTTTGGCTGATGGGGCTATTAAGAATGACTTCACTGTTGTGAATACACATTCAGCAATTGTTCTTTTCCAAGGAGCTGTTAATGTTCATTCAACGCAAGGGGTAGAGAGCTGGGTAAATTCAGTAGAGGCTCGCCTGTAATCTAAGAAAATTCAGGATCCAGTTATGCATTTGCAAGATTCTGTCTTTTGCAGATTATGCTAAAGGGGAGTTAGGCAGCTGGATAAGAACTTCACTTTCATAACATGCAAGACTTGGGAAGAGATTAAAGCTACCAAGAGACAGATTTATGGCACCGAATCTAATATCGATGAAGTTTCAACTTGACGTGGTATTTCAACTTGACGTGGTATTTTGAAGTTAACTGATAGGGAGGGTCTCTCTTTAATTGAACAGATATTGAGTAACTGATATACTCTATCAGTCACAGAGTAACTGAGGTATTGTATTCGTCTGAAATATAGCTAACCAAGTCTGTAACTGGTATCCTCTCCAGGAATGACAAATACCGGGGAGTTACTGGAAGAATGCAGTAACCATGAAAAATCAACCATCAGAAACATAGAGGAAACTATAAAATTGAATGCAGCTATCACATTCAATATTATTATTGTTCAGATGAACTCTGTTCATATGGAACAAGCTCTCGGGAACCGATGACTTGAAATTCAAGCTTCCAAAGAGTATGGTGTTCGTCGTAAAAGGAAATGCAGAAAAACGTATCAGTTATCATAAAAAAAGCAAATTAACAAATCATTAAATGAACAGATAAAAACGAGAGTAAAATATAAAATACAAGGAGAACTGCTTTAGTGTAGTAATGCACTGCGTCTTCGCTTGAACTCGTAAGGTTCCAGTTGCTCAACTTCATGGAGACTGTTCTATAGTCCAACGGTGTGAGGAACAAAGGACCTCTGGAACTGAAAAGTTTGACAGCGAGGCATACCTACTGCAAATTTTAGCTGCTGATCAGCAAATCGAGTTGTTCTCGGCAGGAAAAAGGGATCTGCTAAAATACAACTTATGAAAACTTGAGAAATAAGAGGCCATCCGTAGATGGTCCAAGTTATAACTGCAAATGTTAGGAAACAGCAAACTGCCACCACGAGAAAGTCTGTGAAAAACGGATAAATCTCTGGCAGAGGTAGACATCCATAATGGAGAGCAGTATTCTGGTAAAGGAAGGATTCTGGTAAAGGAAGGACAAATGACCTGAAACAGGTTGCATTAATTTTATCACTGTTATAAATACATGAGGCCTTACGCACAATATCTAATTTCCGTGTGGCAGTCACTGACACTTTGCTAAAGAAACACACGCACGCACACACACACACACACACACACACATATATATATATATATATATATATATATATATATATATATATATATATATATATATATACAAATATATAAACACACACATATATATGCATATATATATTTCATGTAACCATTAATAAAATATTTCATATAAAATGAGACTATAAATACTAAATCCTAAAATGTGTATTTTGAACTTCTTTGGCAGATGTTTAGCCTACTTCTTTTTATATTACGCCTTTGTTGTACCTCTTTCATTTACAGAAAAATTTTCTGAGAATAGTATATATTAGTATGATAAAAATAGGTTATATCAGACTGCAGTGAAGAAATAAGTATGCATTGCCCACGACGTGAAAGAGTTAAAACTTATTGAAGGTTAAAGTGCCGTCGAGGGAGGACGACTGGCGAAATGGAACTAAGAGGAGCAAAGCTATTACGTGAGACAAAGGTTGGCAAACACTTACCGAGAATGAAAGAAACTTTCCCCAAACTTGAGCCGAGAACGAAAACTCGTAAAGGAAACAGTAAGCGGAATGATCGCGCCGTCAATAATTCATCTGTGACCTTCCACGAAGAAAAGCAACACGAATGGAAGATCACAAGGTTAGTGAAGCAGTGATAACATCGCTACTCAATATTACCAAATTTGACAGGATGAGAGGAAGTTCTTTTATGCTTGTTCTACGTAATGTTAAAATTCAAGTATTCACACGTGCCAAATGGAAGAACGTTGTATTGAAATAAGCCAAAAGGAGTAACGAGTGCACTAATCTCACTAACATTCTCAGTTAACTACATTTGATAATAGCCCTTTATGAAGTCTATTTGAGTTAAATATTTACTGTTTCCTATATTGTCCAAAATATCAAGTACTCTAGGAGGTGGGAAGGAGTCCTTAGGCGTTACTCTATTCGCTTGTCTATAATCATTGGGTTTGGAAACTAAAAATGCAAGGCGAAGCCCAAGGCGCGCAACTAGGGGAAGCTAATCCATTATCTAATATATACAAAATGGTTCGTAGTATATATATATATATATGTGTGTGTGTGTGTGTGTATGTATATGTGTGTGTGTATGTATGTGTGTTTCTATTGAAGTCAATAGCATTACTCGCAGATGCTATCTTTTTATCAAGACTGTGAATCAGTCTATACTTCTCTTCTCTTCAGGCAAGCTTCTCAGGAATAAGGAAAAATCATTCGGGCTTCTTTCCATTTACTTTGCCTACTTGACGAACTGTTTCCCCACCTCTCGGCGGCGTCTTCAGGATTGGATTACAAATTGACATCCGGGCTTTTAAATTTCAAACACGACATCACTGGGGTGCTGAATTTCTATCGGTCGGCGGGTCTCACTCTCTCGCTGGTGGTCTGGGCGGCAGCATGGGCATTAAAGGTGCCTCTGGCATGGGAGTCCACTAGATTCTAGTGTGTTTAAAAAACACTCCCTTACTTTCAGAGGTATAGAGCTGAGTTGATTAGGTTTTAGTAACTCTTCTAGTAGTGCACAGGAGTTTATGCAGATAGTACATCAAGGATGGAGACTGCCTTGTTACCACTTTCAGAATAAAATTTTATAACAAATGTCCTGCTGATGGTCTCAAGGTCTTTATCTAATTCCAACTTCCCAAAGGAATAGTCAAACTGTCAATGGTATGTGAGGTTTTTGGTGATACAATGGAAGATCCTGTGCTCTAATAGACCGACATGAAAATTCACAAAATGAACTATATATACGACAAATTCCCCAGAGACCCCATGGCAATGTCAGTAGGTAACCTTCATGAAGGCCTAACTGGGATTTCTTAGTGAAGGCTTTCAGGAGGATATGATGGTTTCTTCTGATACATCCAGATTGGCTGTAATAGCATTTATATTTAACCTACCCTAGATGTGGTTAATTGTATCATGCATGGAAACATATCTGAACAGGTTCTCGACATCCATCGATACTGTAGAATCAGTGAAAGGGAGACTCCTTCAAAGTTCGTAGAAACTCAGCAGACCACTGAGTGTAACACCTGTATGACTAAGTTTTAAGCAATTCTGACAGCTGATAAGTCGCCATCGATACCAGTCTCAACACGGCCCCAAGAGGGTTTCCAAGCATATCAGTTTTACATTTTAGTATAAGATCCGAGACTGGATTCACCTGGCCCATTATAAGTCAGCAGGTTCCGATGCCGATTTATCACCCTTTATGCCGATGTTTCTTACTGGTATGTGAATTTGGTGTCCTCCAAGAATTACCGGAATTGAGTAGAAAGTAGCATAAACAACAAGACACACTCTTTTTGAAACTGAACGAGTGGAAAGAAATAATTTCCACAACCTATAGATTATGAATAAAAAGCACAGGGTACTTAGGCTAAGACGACCAGGAAAAAGGAGTAGGTAGCTATCAAAGGTAGTGGAGGACTAGAGGAATTGTGAACACGAGAGTAGAAGTGTCGACTCATTACTAAAATTATCATCCAGGTAAGCTTAAAGTTCCAATCAAAACGCATTAGAAGAAACCAGAACATCTACACTCTTTTCGACTAATCGAATTGGCTATTAATAAGTAATTGGTGTTTTCTCTCAGGATGGAAAGAGGAAACAAACTGGAAGACTGGAAATGACCAGCAACAGAGAAGAGGACCTCACTTCCTTCCAGACCTTCCAACCAACATTTCGGTTACTGTCGGGAGACTGGCTACCTTGCCTTGCCGTGTGGCCAACCTGAAAGGAAGATCGGTAAGGTCTATTTTGATATTCTATGCTTTTCAAAATAAAAAATCATATTTTCCCTATCCCAGTTTCATACTGAATTGAACGGAGGCTTTTGTTGCATAACTGGCAGTTATTGCAATTTTATCACTAAAATTATTTGATAATTAGGTCATCCACGCAGTTTTTTCTGACTAGAGAACTTAAAAGTAGTTTTCATGGTTTTTGCAGTGTCTCTACAGTCAGTATTTCGAGATGTTTGTAAAGATAAAACAAGCATAAAAGAGGTAATTAATACAACTACGCATCCAAGATATTACCCATATCATCTTCAGCCTCGAAATGAATTGGTTTGCTAGGTCAAATTTCAGATGCATTTTATCACCAAGTTTTTTTTAGTCTTATTTTTTTTTTTGTTTATTAATGAATGTGGTTCATTCCCTTGCACTGCGCCCCCACCCTGCCCCCTAGCCCCATACACCTTGTTATCTCTTCCTTCCACGATGAACCTTAGAGAAAATGTACGGACAAGAAAGAAAAATATCCCAACAGTTCTTGATTGTTCTCCCAGATTTTTAGATCAAACACACCGGCATTCGTTACTGCACGACAAAAGGGATGCAAACAAAAATCAATTTCAAACAAATATAAACAGAGGAACAGTGAATCAATAATGGATTCCTTTGCAAGGGAAAAACTCCACCCTTGTGTGTTTTATTTTGCGAAAACAAAAATGTTTTTCTTCCTGACACTTTTGTCAGTATCTTTTGTATCGCCTGTTTTTCTGTCGTTCTCGGTTGTATATTATTTTATTTTACTCATTTACTTAAAAAATGTTTCTCAATTATTTACTCTATATACTAATTTATTGTAAAATAAAAGCTTCTGCTGTGTATATAGAGGCTACAGAGTTTTTTTCAAGCAGAAACTCATTTCTACAAACAGAGGATAGCTCCAGAGAAAAATCATGAGGGTTACTGACACATTCATAACTTAACTGATGTATCATGGACAACCTGGTCATGCAGAAAACGTGACCAATATTAGAAGAAACCTCATCACTACATCGTACCCACCCAACATACATAACAACATGCACATCTATAATGCTAGCTCTCCCTCACTTCCTAGATATTAAGGTCCATCCTTCCGATAACTCTTGCACTTTATCTACTAGATCCTCTCTAGCTCCTCTTCCCCTTGATCCTGCTAAAAAGCCCAAATTATAGATTTTTCAATCCATCTTTACATCTTTGCTAAACATTAAAACATTTCTTTTATGTATCCTCCACATTCCTTGCTCTGCAATTCGTCTTAGAGCACATATACTACCAAAAGGTTTCGTCTCTGCGTACGTAGCCACCTTACTCATAATCTCTCATCTTGTTAGCATCCATCAAACTTATTCCCAAGCACTTGTACGAATCAGCGATCAGTTACTCTCATGAGACTACTCTGCCACATTTACTTGAACTTTCCAACCTTATAAACATTTCCAAAGCCTTTCCTATAGTTTTCCGTCACTGTCACCGATCCATACCGCGTCATCTGCAACAAGCATTCCATTCATAAGTCCTTCCTTATACTAAGAATTCGCGAATCCTGTGTCCCCTGCGTTCGATTGTTACACACTCAACTCAGGGAGATTTTAAGCAATTCATACATATTCCAGCGTGGTCTCAGAGAGACTTTATCGCTAAGCCATGTATTAACACATATATATTCGAAAATATGATTCTCTTCGACCATGAACACTCCAAATTACTCAGCAACTCCCTCTCTACTGTATACTATACATCCTCGAGTCACTCCACTTTAAATCTGTTAAGTCTATCATATCTTGCTTCTATATCTATGTATGTGGCATAACTTGTCCTTTTAATTGCCATATTTTACATAACATTAACGTAAGAAGCAATTAATCCGCACGCCCCTATCCTTCTATCATGTCTTGCTCTATCAATCAATATCATACCATACTCTTCCATGGTAGGGAAAGTTATGGGACTATCTTAACATTTCTAACGGTCCCCTCTATTAACTTCACCTGTAAAATAAGGAATAACTATGCTACTTATAGCAAGTTACTTATTATTGATGTATAATAAAATGTTATAGAACTGTGGTTCTTTGAATGTTATTTAGATATTCCCACAGAAATAAAATTTACGAATTCGCAAATGCAAAACTGAATAAAAAAACATTAATCCAAATCACAGGCCGTCTTCTGACATCAAGACGCGTGTCCCATACAGTGGAGTCAGAACCACAATACATGGTTATCGTTTTTCATTTCATAAATGACCCCGAATGTCATGAACCTACCATGTTTAATATAAAACAATATTTTAATCTAACATGTAGATTCTTCAAGTTTAATTTCGAATTTTCATACAATCTGAATAATTCTAGTGAAATCATTTTGTCACGTCACTGAAGTATGAGATTTCCTTTTCACTGTCGTCACAATGCGCCAAGAGAACCGTCTTTTCCTTTGACAGGTTTCCTGGATAAGAAAAGAAGACCTCAAAGTCCTCTCCACTGACAGTGTGATCTTCACCACCGATACTCGAATAAAGGTAAATGTTGAAGATTACGCATGTGAAAGAATGTCCAATGGCGATCCCTATAATAATATATTAAGCAATGGAGAAACAAATCCACAGTTGTGTATATGTACATATATCTATTAAAGATAAATCTGCACAGAAAGCTTGCGGGAAACTGTTCGACTCACCCTTTTCCAAATTGAAAAGGGGAATCGAACACAATCCCGGATTTATCTTTAAATATATGTACATATACATAACTGTGGATTTGTTTCTCCACTTCAAGACTCATGCTACCAAGAGTATTTTTTAATTATATTAAGCAACATCAACAAATATGTGTACCAAAATCGTAAATGGATATAATTCAAGAATTATTTGGATAGCCATTACGGAAATGGCTGTCCAGATGACAAGATTGTTGAATGGTGAAGGCTTCATTTGCAGCACAAATAAAAATAAAAAGCACTTCTCTTCAGACTAAGCAAACATCAATCTTTATTTGCTAGTTTTTCAATTATTCACCTTCTTAAGTGACTGGTGAGCCGTAGACAGTTTTGTATTAAGGTCATAGAAATCTTCATGCTTTACTTATCTGGTACTTTGGTTATTGCAATACATATCAGTAGTTTTGTTTTTGCTTTAAACTGTGATACGACTGCCCAAAAATTTTGTGCTTATTTGATTATCAGGCACTGACTTTTTACAGCATGATAACGAGCCAAATTTAACAATATTATTGTATCATGAAGTTTTCTGTTTGTAAACAGAGTGATAATATATTTCATCTTATCCTTTTTGGAAGAATATTTTTTTTCCATAAATATATAGAATTTACTTAGGCTCACCCTTAAAGCTCGACATTCTACAAATGATACCTCAGCTCTCTTTTTCTCTACGATATGTGTAATCTTATTATTTTGACTGATTTAGATACGTGCGTGGAGAACTGGGGTGGTGTGGGCCTGGGACTTGGAGATCGAAGAAGCCACCATAGATGATTCCGGTATCTACGAATGCCAGGTCAACACCAGACCTAAAGTCTCTCATCCAGTTCAACTTGATGTTCAGCGTAAGTTGTGAAAGAGAGAATGTTTACATGCATTTCTCCATTTTTATATTAATATTGCTTCCTGAAAGTTTGTTGTTGTGAGCCCCTATCGCCCGTGAAAATGTTCCTCATGTTTATTTCACGAGTGTATTTCTCTTCATGAGTTTTCCTTTTAGCATGAAAGCCATATCTACAATTTAAAATAAAGACAAACTAAAGAGTTAATGCAATTTGCCTCACGTGAATTTTATTTCTCAGGCGAAATAAAATTCGTTGCTTGCTATGTAATAACACTACTGAGCCCAGCCACAGCGTATGAAGATGCCCATTTCATTTATTGTTACTGAGGAGGATTGATTTTTTCCAGACCTTACTCAAGCAATTGGATTTATATAATTTCCTAGAAGTAGTAATTACAAGGACGCATGATCTAATGTATGGTTTGCAACTCTCCTGGAAGTCCCTATACAGCTCAGATCTCTTACTGGGTATCAAGACCACATAAAGGAATGGCGGTGGTTTAAGACAAAAATCGAATGTCAAGAATAACAAAGATAGTGGTCTAATTTTATAGATGAACTAACAGCACTATCAGTACTATCTCCCTACTCTAATCACATACCTTCCTGTAAAACTAGCTACAGCAGCGAGAGCTCATTCATATATTCCGCTGAGTTTTTCAAATTCTGGATGACTTTTTCACTTTTAGGCAAAATTAATAGTCCAAAGTTTGTTTAAGATTAGTGTCACTCGTTGATCTGGCGTAAAGCGTTGTTTGATAAAAGACATGATCGGGATTTCAGTGTCATTATGTATGCCTTTATATTACAGAATCTGTGTTAAAAAAATAATAAAGTAGACCCATATACGAAATATATTACCCATTTAGTTGTCCAACAAACAGCTTTTCATGCGCTCCACAGTTTACGACTATTTTGGTTGCAAATATTCAAGGACTCTAACAAAAATATATATATATATATATATATATATATATATATATATATATATATATATATATATATATATAAATGAGGTCATTCAGCGCTGAAAGGAAAACTAAGAGCAAGAGGTTTAAAAGGTGTAACAGGATGAAAACCTCCCAGTTGCACTATGAAACACAGTTAGAAGAGGGTGGATAGTAAGATGAAAGAAAGAATATGAGTGGATGCACTGTAAAAGGAATGAAAGGGGTTGCAGCTAGTGGCCGAAGGCACGCTGCAAAGACCCTCAAGTAATGCCTACAGTGCACTACATGAGGTGCACTGACGGCAGAGCCTGAACCTGTAAAAGCTTTGTTGTAGACCGTTTGGTCCTAAATGGAGCATAAATAAAAACAATTTATAAGAAATTACGAAAGCATATTTGAAGGAAGCTTACTATGTATCCTTTTCGTTTGAAGGATATTCTGTTTTCGAAAGTAACATCAAAGACGGCGCAGCATTCCACTGGCCACTGGGAAATTTTTCATTCCAAATTGTTCAAAACACCACAGGCAGCGCTGCTCTGCTTTCACCACTTCCCGCAAATCGGTTCCATTTGAAAGCAGCGGATATCGAATTCTCTGACGCCATACGATTTCTCGAAAAGCCATTTCCCATCACAATTTCAGCGGAAGCTGAATTTTTTAAGGGTACCGTTCTCTTTGGTCGCGCTTGTAAATCACACGCCCACTGAGAAGAGACTTTGTCTGAAACTTAGCACAGTTACTGGAAATTGGTAACTCTTCACAGAAAGTATACCTGAATCATTGGAAAGAAAGAACCAGCTTAAGAACAAATCTGAAACCAAAAACTATAAAATATGCAGCCTCAGCTTTCTCTTCACTAGAAGGAAATCATTTTGCATTCTGTGACTGAGGCGACAGCGTTTGGACCATCTGAAGGACACCTCTTTCATAATGGCAGTCAGAAATTTTATTTTCAACTGGCCAAGCAATAATTTGCATTTTGACTGAAAAATCTTTATTTAGATTTTCGACGATTATCAATATTCTTCATTGGAAGTAAAATATATTATTTTTGAATTAAAGCAAGATAGAGAAATATTCATTTGTAACTCCTGAAGACCGCCGGTTATTTTTTCGTTAAAATCAATTTATGAACGATTATGTAATATAGTTTTACTTTTTGCACATGTCAATTTCGAGTTCAGAACTAGTTTTCCACGTAAAACCTCTTTCTTGACGGATTAATGACTAAAAGTCGTGTTTTCAAAGCTACTGTTTTCCGTTGCAATAAAATATCTAATTAATGAACAGGAAGAAAGGATATTGGATATGCTATAATCCTTTTTTTTTTTTTACTTAGCTTCAGAATTATCGGAACTTATATAAACTACATGTGTATGTGAGTGTGTGTGTGTGTGTGTGTGTGTGTGTGAGATGTATGGCCAATGAATAGAATAGGATTGTACGACCCTGTTCGTTATATATATATATATATATACATATACATATACATATACATATACATATATATATATATATATATATATATATATATATATATATATATATATATATATATACATATACATACATAAGTTGCGTTTTGGATTTTTAGTTTCATTACGGAACAATACCTTGTGTGTTTTATTTGAACATCACTTTACATATAAATCAATATAGCTTGTCAACTGGTTACGCAATATTTTATTCTTTATATATTTTCCACAAAATCACAATAAATCTTTCATATAATTTACCAATCAAGGTTTTGTTTTTTGCCCTTTTTTAATAGCATCTGTATTCATGCTTATTTGCCCACTCTGTGTTATTTTGTTATGAGGTAGGATTTGAATAGCAAATACACGATGATGGGAACAAAACAGTCAGTGAAGACTTCTTAAAATGTCTTTATTTTGATTTGCTGATGTTTTGCTTGCTATTCACGGATCACATTTACAAAACGTCGACAAGATTTCAAATTCAAATTCAAATTCAAAACTTTATTCATATGAATACAATTAGTAAACATATAACAAAAATATAAGTATTGGTAAAAAAAAAAATTAACTTATCTCCTGTGTCTAACGACTTGATAAAATCAGCCAACACACAAATAATCTAAAGTTTCTTTCAGCCGTACAAAACATAAGTTACACGAACAGAAATTTTCTTTACAGTCAATAAGTTCTTTTATTACTGACCCTTTCTTGTTATTCTTCCTTCAAATGATAAGTTCAGAGCCAACTGCATACATGACTTTCCATTTGCATATTAACGACAGATTGCTTTTCCGATATTGGACCCTTATTTTCATATGTTTATTTCTTGTGATTTTCGCTGTACCCATGGAAACTACACTATTTCCACGGAAATGTGCATACTGTATGGCTTTGATTATCATAATACTAAAACCAAGGGGATATTTGCTTAGACCTTCTGAATTTGGATATGTTTTCCCCATTGGCTATAACTCCGAACCGTATTCTTGCAATGTTTAAGCTTGCTTTATCCTTACTAAAAATTCGAGCTTCTACAGCTTTGGCAACCGTAATTTATATAACTACGCTTATTACTGCTTCCCAAAGGAAATAGCCAAATACCAGTAGTTTCACATTTCTCTAGTTTAAAAGTGCAAGATCTCTTGAGGAATCCCTAATTGTAACAATGGAGCTTATGTTTTTATTATTATTATCGCAACTTTTTTTTTCAAATCATTAACAACAATAGTATACATATAGACCAACTTATTTTCATACGTATGAAAAGGAAAACACTGCTCATAACAGTTCGTTCGGAGTGAGTTTACAGGCTTCGGTACGTAACTTTTTAGCTCGTTATCTGCCAGCAAAATCGATTTCATCATGCAAAATAAATTCCCACGGGTATACTATGCGTCCATGATCACATTACAGGTAATTCAAGAGTCATCCAGTTTAATAGGTTTTGCTTCAACTTTGAATTCACTCTTTCCGTGATAAATCAGAAACGAACTCATAAAATCTAGATGAAAATAAATTTTCAATTACGGTGTTTATAAGCAATTTCCGATTATGGGTTTCCATATAGGGTTTCACAAACTTAAAGAAGATTCCTTTTCCAGTTTGTTAAATGAAATAAATAAACAACTGAATGAGAAAGCCAAATTCCGACGTGGCACATTTATTCTTAAGTAACATCAACCCGCGCCAGCAGCATTTAGTTTTAGTTTGTTTCTGCTGGCACACAGTAATATTCCTATATACGGAAAAGTAGCATTCTTTCATGTGTGTCGTCCAGCTGTACAACGTTTCCATTGCTTTATCCTCTCTCTCTCTCTCTCTCTCTCTCTCTGTCATTTTCCTAATAATGAAAGGAAGTGAATAAGATCCTCTCTCTCTCTCTGTCACTTTTCTAATAATGAAAGGAAGTGAATAAGATCCTCCCTCTATCATTAGGAAGTGAATAAGATCCTCTCTCTCTCTCTCTCTCTCTGTCATTTTCTTAATAACGAAAGGAAGTGAATGAGATCCTCTCCCTGTCATTTTCCTCATAACAAAAGGAAGTGAATAAGCTCCTCTCCCTGTCATCTTCCTCATAACAAAAGGAAGTGAATAAGCTCCTCTCCCTGTCATTTTCCTCATAACAAAAGGAAGTGAATAAGCTCCTCTCCCTGTCATCTTCCTCATAACAAAAGGAAGTGAATAAGCTCCTCTCTCTGTCATTTTCCTAAAACCGAAAGGAAGTGAAGAAGATCCTGTCTCTGTCATTTTCCTAAAAACGAAAGGAAGTGAAGAAGATCCTCTCTCTGTCATTTTCCTAATAACAAAAAGAAAGTGAATAAGTATTTTCTAATCCCTGCCCCATTTTTCTAAACTCACAGTTGGTGGAGCTGTGATTGCGGGCCCGCCGGAAGTCTACGTGGAAACGGGGTCGCGATTACTGCTCACCTGTTGGGTCATAGCACCCCCTAAACCCCCAGGCCCCATTACGTGGTTGCATGACCTAGTTCCCATCAAGACAGATGGACTGAGGTACGTATTATTTACATATATTTTCCCTCTTTAGTGAATTGATATTCAGCAGCTTCATTAAGAGGACGAGAGGATGATGTGTATCGTGGGCGATGAGATCTAAATTCGACTCTCTGTGGATAAATCGGTTTTCTGTGAGTTGACTTTTCGATGACATTTGTTAATCGAATCCGCCATTACTGTAAGTGAAGGGCAGTGAACTAAGAATTCTGCACCGAATAGATGATTTTGAAAAAAACTAAATATAAAAGCTCATTTTAGAAAGCCATGTTTCTCTTGACGATTCGTGACGTAGCCTTTACCCATTTATATGAAAAGGTAAGTTGTAGGTATCTTACAGTGAAGTATTGTTTCTCGAAACGAACGATCATTGTTGCTTTACTCAAGTAAAAGTTGAATTCGCTGGTAATTATCAAGCATCAGGCAGTAACACCAAAAGGCCCGTTGTTTATTAAAGTCTGACTTACTAAATGGTAACCAATATATTGCAAATACAAAAAGAGTGGATTTGTTGAAAGGATCAGTCTCTTATTACTGTTTATAGTCAAAGTTCCTAAAAGGTAAAATAAGTGTGATGTTGATTCACAGTAATACGCAGTAATATTTTATTCCTTAAAATCAATCAACTAATACCCATACTATATTATAACTTGGATTAAAATTAGTCGTTTTATGAGGATGTTTAAAAAAACTGACCCAGGAATGTTTTCCGGACGATTAAAAAACAGCATTTACAAATACTATTCTTATTAACATGGAAAACTTTATCAATTGTGAAGAAATAAATAACTAGATCTTCGATGTATCTCTAAAATGCAATATATCTCAATTTGACTTAGTCATATTTAATGAAATATTAATTCTTGAAAAGATAAGTTATTCCAGTTGTGCACACAAGAGAGTAATTTATTTCATGCTATGAATGTCTCACCTCAAACGATGCAATGTTATGAATGCATAATGTGAATGTATATCTTTTTACAATGAGAAAAATAGCATGAGTCACTGGTAAATACAAATTGTCACTAATCGATGATGGATGAACACCACTGATATCGCAGTGTCATCCAGTGGCACTTTTGAAAACATCAACAGGTTAAAGAAATTATCTTACTATTTTTCACCTGTTAATCTAACAGGATTTACCAGGACATGATGTTAATTATGAGATGGTATGATGTGATAACAACGAAACGTGTGCAAGCGTCCTCTACTTACAGCAATGGATGTATTGAAGTATCCGAAAAAGAATTCGTGTCTTAGAGCACACGCCAGAAACAAGAGGCAAGTAGCAATATACTACAGAATAACAAACTTTGAAAACCGAACTGGGAATTTAAGTAATCCGGCAGCATGAATTTGTTGCAGAAATGTTTTTCAATGATAACGGCCATACACTGATAATTACCTTATAATTTTCATTTATTTATTTAATTTTTGAAAGGTGAAGATGAAGATTAGTGCCCATTAAGATTCACAGGGGCAGAGTTACGCGTTGCAGTTCACGATGAATTTGAAATGACTTAACGACAATATTTGCTGAGCTCCGTACTGCTTCACAAGTAGCACATGTACTGTAAATCATGATATAGAAGAGAGGTGCTTCAGCTGAGCAGATTTTTAATGATTTCCATCGAATGTCTGGCTATGAACATCTAAGAACGGGCCATTTATCGGATTTCGCTTTCAGCAGGTATAGGTTACAGCCCGTTCTCCGATGCAAGGAAAAATGGCATCATTTTCCCGGGACGCCGAAAGACTGCGGGAGAAAATCAAATGACCCAGATTCTCAGGGGAAGTCGAATGTGTCAAAAGTCCAGCCAAACATTATTTTTAATAACCTGTACTTACCTAATTCAAATAATTAGAAACTGAAGGTAACATAAAAAGAACTCAGAATGAAATTATTCCTTTCTGGATGAAAATGAGCATTCACTCAGTGATTTTGTCGGCGGGCATACAGCCGAATTTTCCATTCTTGGTTCTTCCTGCCTTTATCGGAAATGACTAAATTAGAGTTAATGGAAACACGAAAAACGTCCAACCAGGAAAGTGGAGAGAATCGTATCAACTGGTTTGCTATTATCAGAAAAACAAAAAACTTATTTCTGATTAGAAATACAGGTTAAGTCATTAATATCTTTTTCATAACTGAAAGTGCAAGATGAGGGCAGCTTACGCTTTGTTTATATTTTCAGTACTCTAACGCTTGCTTTCAGAACTGGTCAACGCGTAAATGTAAATCGAGCGATCTATAAATTTAGCTCGTTCTCTGAAAGCTTAACAAAAACGTTAAAAACCTATTCAGACATTAAAAAGATCGTAAGATTAAAGCTTCGCGAATTTCAACTTTCCCCATAAAAATAGCTCCATGACAGAAAGCATCGCAAATTATTGTCGTTAAGGGAAACTGTGTATGCAATCCCTTTGCTTAAACTCATTATACTTAAAACCTCGTATTTGTAGAGCTTAATGAGAAAGAAACGGAGTTTACACGAGACATTTTCTCGTTGGGAATTTAAGATGCTCTCTACTTAGACAGAATATGAGGCAGTAAACTTGATGCGTAATAGCGTACAAAGCCTTGAAAGTGTTTCCTTTGCCCTCGACTTCAGCGAAAATCCCGAAATATATTGTTCGCTTCAGCAGTAAATTAAGTGGGCAATTACCGAGTCTTATTTTATAATCTAGTATACATAAAGCTCATGCGATTGACTGGTGGCCCAAAATGAAAGAACACTGAAATGGATGAAGAACGTTCAAAGCCCAAATAACATTAGTATTTGAAGAAATGTCAAAATCGTTTAAGTGGAAAGTCAGTAGTATATTGGAGTAATGCTGTAGCCAAGAGAAAGAATGGCTCAAGGCAAAGACTGGTCTGTTCGAGTGCTGTGTGCCCTTAGTGAGATATCTAGGGCAATAAGAAGGTTATTCATGTCGTGCGCAGTGAACGAGCCATAATAATTCTCACCTCTTTGCAATTACCTAGAGCGTGAGGTCTGTACCCACAGACCCATTACTCATGCGACAGAAAATACAAAATCTGAAGTGTTTTTTTAATGTGCATGGACTTGAACAAAACACAAAAAACATAAGGTAGTTTACAGTCTTAATAAAATGTACATTTTAGTACTTATCGAGACGAAATTAAATGAAAATCTGTGATTACATTAAAAAAGCTGAGAAATGTAAGTTTTGATACTAGTGTATGTAGTTCATCAATGAAAAAGAAGCGCGAAAGAGAAAGTATATTGAAGACTGAATTTGCTCTAAGCTCGATTTGGAACAAATGAAAAGTTATTGTATAAATAAACAATTGGTATACTTTGGAGTTATGGAGTGACTGAAGTAAAAGAAAATGAAGAGAGCCCTATAGATACGTTCAGAGAGGTGTTTGAGGTTATATGATGCTCCCCCATAAGATAGGCAAATTACAAAACAGTGAGTAAAGAGACTGAAAAAAAAATGATTTGAGTACAAAGTAGATAGAATAGCAAGGTAATTCACTTTATAAAGAAGGAAACGACAGACTGGAGGTATTTTTTAGCTTTTTATGACTGAAGTGAAATTTTCAATTAGACCCCTTGGAATTAGAGGAGAATTTAGTATTAAATGAGACTAAGGAGTGTTTGTAAAGACGTTAGAAACACGCGAGAATAATTATAGCGGGAAAGACTGTAAGAAAGTTGGGAACGTTGCCGCATAATCAGAAGAGAGTAACAAGGAAACAAAAATGTATGAAGAAAGGGTAAATAAAATAAAAGAATAGATCATGAAATGGGAGGTTTACTGAAGTGCAAAAACCGCTCAAGGTGCAAAGAATGCTCTCCTCTGTCGATGGGGCAGGGAGTGACTGTAAAGGGAACGAGACATCCGTGAATGCAGCTGAAGAGGAAGGTGTTGATATAAATTTGAGATTCTTTGTTGAAGTAACTGTTGTAGACTTGATAAGCAGAAAGTTTCAGTGTTCGGAAAAGAGAAAATTTCCAGGAATTAATTGGGTTACAAGCGAGAGTCGGTGGTATGGTGTTAACAGCGTAATTGGGCTGTTTAAAAGTGTGTATGTACGTGATTACAGATTACCTGGCTTCGTGATTGTTTGGGATCACTGATTCCTACAGCATGGTGTGGAAGGCATGTCTTCTTCAAGAGGACGAGGTCCTTAAGACATGAGTAAGAGGAATTATCGTCCGTTATTATAAGGGAATAGATGATAGCTATTAATAAGGTTCTGCAGAGAAAATGTGATGACTTTTGGCAGGGAATTATAGAGCAGGATTTGACCTGAGAAAGTAAGAAAGTCAATAAAAGGATTAAATTAAATGAACTTTATGGTTTCAGACTTCTTATCCCATCATCAGCAGGGAGAGGAAAATGGATCAGGATTAAAAAAAAATAAATAGATAAATTTAAGAGTTTATGCCGGTAATAATACATATAAGATTATTAAGTTCAATGGCGAGGTTTCGGTTTAAATTAATGTCTATTGAGACTGGTATCCGAATCTCAGAACACTAGGCAATATCTTGAGGCCAGTTACATTGATAACGTCATTGTCTTCCAAGTTAATCACGATCATAGTTGTCACTGAGCCATCAAACGTTTCGCTGAATAAAGGTTATAGATTAGACGTTGCTCCATCGATCATTCCTGAACATGTGCTTAATGCAATGCACTTTCCCCACACTATGCAAAGTTAAAAAAAGTTAAAGTCCTTCTGGGCTTCTGTGGGCTCATAGGACAGGCGCTGATCTCCTGTTTCTTAGGCCGACAGCCAGTGGCTGGACGGGTCCCAACGCCTATGACACATGGCCAGTGTATCGCTAGGCCCACTGTTTAACTCCGCAGCCCGAGGGCTGGTACCTATTCTCCTACTGAACCTCTCCGGTTTTTTCGGACCATCAGGTTGACGGGCTGCCGGATTTTTGCATATTATTTTCTTTCAAAACCAAGACGTTTCCCGTTTGTTGAAGCACCGATAAAATGCACTGTCTAATATTACACCGTTTCTAACACGCACTCCTTACATCTATGGCGTCAGTGCACCTCACGTGGTGCACTGTAGGCATTACTTAAGGTTCTTCACAGCATTCCTTTAGCCCCTGGCTGCAAACCTCTTTTATTCCTTTTACTGTACGTCCGTCCATATTCTTACTTCCATGTGACTTTCCACCCTCTCTAACAGTTGTTTCATAGTGCAACAGCGAGGTTTTCCTCCTGTTACACCTTTCAAACCTTCTTGCTGTCAATTCCCCTTTCAGCGTTGAATGACGTCATAGTTATCCCAGCGCTTGACCTTTGACGTAAATTCTATACTCTGTTCTGGTCTACATCTATGGCAGCTTTCTTTTTCGTTGTTTGTTAGGAAAGGTCAAGCGCATCGGATTCTTAATTTTTATTTTCCATGACACTGTCCTGATTTTTAAAACAGGGATCAGTACTGATTAAGATGAACACTTTTTGGATGTAATTACTTAGGAAAAGAAAAGAAAGTTCCTGATTTTAGTATGTTGTAGACTCGCCATTATGGCATCATGTAATAATGTTTAAAAAATAAGCAATTGGGCTTCAAGATCTTGTCATTTAACTATTTGTGAACTTATCATTTACAAAGCACAGTGTTGGAAACGTGTCAACAGCGATTTTATTGAGCTATATGCCAGAGGAATGAATCCGAATAAAAATAGTTTGATACCCAAACACGGTTTATCTTTATAAACATTGAGTGAGAATTTAGATCAGTATGTATGAATAAAATGGCAGACAATTTTCGTTCAATTTCCTGAACTGTTTTAAACGTATCAGATGACTTTTGCACATTATTCTTTCAATAAATATCTAAGTGATTAAGATATTGCACGATATATAAAACTCAAAATAAAAAAATCAATCAGAAAAAATTTTTTATTCTTACTTGATATGATAAACGAAAAACTAATTATTGTTAATATTAAACATATATATCTTCAGAAATACTGACGCTTTAAAGGGAATTAGTATTAAGAATTTTTATGCATCTGCTGGAATACTTACGTAGGATGAAATAAAAAAATATACAATTTCCCGTTTGATGTCCCGGAACCATCTTCGAAAACTTTTATTGTTATTGTATAAAAAAAAATCTATAACAAACGCTTCTTCCTAATGAACACAATATTCTTTGGAAGCTTGAATTTCAAGTCAATGTGGGGTTGTTCCATGTGGATAGGGTTCATCTTCAGAATAATAATAATAATAATAATAATAATAATAATAATAATAATAATAATAATAATAATAATAATAATAATAATAAAAGGTTTAAAAAATACTCATAATGGCACTAGTCTTGATATGGAGAAACAAAAATCCTCACTTGTGTATATGTACATATATTTAAAGATAAATCTGCACAGAACAGTTTCCCGAAAGCCCTCTGTACAGATTCATCTTTAAATATAATGTACATATACATAACTGTGGATTTGTTCCTTCAATAAACGGTCTTTAGGAAAGATACTTTCGATGATAAGTACTCCTTCAATATTGTTATTCCAGAGGAGGAGTGAGCCTACACATTGCCCAGGAGGGGCCAAAGGCCAGCGCCAGACTCTCTCTTACGAGCGTCTCTCCTGAAGATGCCGGGAATTACACCTGTCAGCCCGAGGGACTCGACACGGCTCAGATATCGGTCTTCGTCCTGAAAGGTGAGCTTCGCTTAGATCACTGCCAATGACTGATTGACTCTAGTTTCACCTTTGCAATGTTAATAATATTACTGATAAAACGATCTCAATGTTACCAATATCATTGATAAAACGATCTCGATATTATCAATATCATTGATAAAGCGACCTCAATATTATCAATATTGTTGATAAAACGATCTCAGTATTATCAATATTATTGCCAAAACGATTGCAATATTACCGATATTATTACTAAAACGATCGCAATTTTCTCAGTATTATTACTGAAACGATCTCAATATTATAATATTATTTCTAAAGCGATCGCAATATTATCAATATTATTTCTAAAACGATCGCAATATTATCAATATTATTACCAAAACGATCGCAATATTATCAATATTATTACTAGAAAGATCTCAATATTATCAATATTAATACTAAAACGATCTCAATATTATCAATATTACTACTAAAACGATCTCAATATTATCAATATTATTGACAAAACGATCTCAATATTACCAGTACTATTACTAAAACGATCTCAGTATTATCAATATTACTACTAAAACGATCTAAATATTACCAGTATTATAACTAAAAAGATCGCAGTATTATTAATATTATCATTACTAAAACGATCGCATTAGCAATATTACTACTAAAACGATCTCAACATTACCAGTATTATTACTAAAAAGATCGCAATATTATCAATATATTCCTAAAACGATCTCAGTATTATCAATATTATTACTAAAACGATCTCAGTATTATCAATATTATTACTAAAACAATCTCAGTATTATCAATATTATTACTAGAACGATCTCAATATTACCAATACTATTACTAAAACGATCTCAGTATTATCAATATTACTACTAATAAGATGTCAATATTACCAGTATTATTACTAAAAAAGATCGCAGTATTAACAATATTATTATTACTAAAACTATCGCAATATTATCAATATTACTACTAAAACGATCTCAACATTACCAGTATTATTAATAAAAATTAGCAATATTATCAATATATTACTAAAACGATCTCAATACTATCAATATTATTACTAAAACGATCTCAGTATTATCAATATTATTACTAAAACGATCTCAGTATTATCAATATTATTACTAAAACGATCTCAATATTATCAATGTTATTACTAAAGAGATCTCGAGTCTATGAGCGCATTCTTCTCGAAAGAGCTGTGCTTCCATTGGATAACTCGGGTAGAGATCGTAGCTTTCAGGTTTTTAAGATTTTAATTTACGTTTGATTTGGTTAGACAATATAATCTTTATCTGTTTTCCTGAATATTCTTTAATCCGCAGATTGTGATACTTGCACTCATATCACTTTTACGTAGTGATGGGACCCTCATTATTTAGGGCAAAATGTATAATATTTTACATTATTTCTATTTCTAGATGAACAACCGAGAGCGATGCATCACGACTCTGCCACCAGCCTCGGCAGTACCAGACTAATAAACCTTTTGATAAGCGTTCTCCTGATTCACACGGTCAGATGATACCACTACAAATTCCTTTGTAAGGGGTTTTAGAAACAAACCATATCCGCTGCATCCTGCTTCATAAATCTCAGTTCATGCACTTTCAGAATGTTTTTCCCATGAAATCTACGAAATGAACATGCCCTCAACTTTGAAGGTGCAGATCATCTGAACCATTTCTAAAAGCAACGTCAGCCTGCTTCAGAACTTTCATTAATTTCATTGGTGATGTCTAGGAACTTGTAGTTAACCGTGAAGATGCACAGATAGGCTTTGCCTAAAAGGCTATGCTTTGTTTGGGGAAAAATTTTGTGTAACTTTTAAGTTCTCTGAAAAATTTGGTCGTTGTCCTTTTCTTAATGAAACTCACACAGAACAACAATTCATACCTTTCATTACAGATTCCCATTACATTAATCCTAAACCTTCAATGCAACAAATCCTTCTATTAACAGTAACAAAGCTCATATCATTAACTGTAAAAGCCTCGTATATTATTTTCCTAGGTAAGTATGAAAAATGACCAAAATTATTTTATCTTCCCTTTTTACAGGATTATTAATCAAGTTTTCGGTATTTCTTAAATGATCTCGATATTTTTTACCGCAGAAGTTTAATTTCCAACTGTCTCCTCACAAGAAGTTTCCATGTGTATAATAACTAAAGTAAAATACTGAAGATGAAAACCTATTCAATAGAACGTTTCACACGAGCTGCAGTGAATTACAAGGGAAATCGTGACAAAAGGTGAAGCAAGCAATGAATATTATGATTTTAATATTGCCTGTGTGTGGTGGGTCTTTTTCATTGTTTTTAAAACAAATTTGCCTAAACATGAAGTTTGCAATTTTGTGAGCAACTAATTATTTTACTCCCTCCTTTGTAACACTTTATGTCGAAGAAGTTTGTAGTTAACCTAGTATTTAAAAATTAGGAAGCTTTAAAAATGTCATGATCTTAACTGTTGTAGGTTATCCGTTTATCTCTGTTTCTACTGACATCGTATATAGATAATTACTCTTCGTTTGGGGTAAAACTCCTTTCCCTTTATACCTTAATGTTTTCTTCTTTGT
Source organism: Macrobrachium rosenbergii (assembly GCF_040412425.1). Taxonomy (NCBI): domain Eukaryota; kingdom Metazoa; phylum Arthropoda; class Malacostraca; order Decapoda; family Palaemonidae; genus Macrobrachium; species Macrobrachium rosenbergii. The sequence goes on along the minus strand of NC_089751.1, from coordinate 45,649,370 downwards.
ACTTTGTAGTAGCGCCGAATTCTTTCTATTTTTCGCTTATACACAAACCCTTTGACATCTAAATAACAAATCGGTTTTATTATAAAAAGAACTTGAGTTCGGGAGAGGCGTCTTTTTACGTGGATGAGAAGTTCCAGTTTGGTGATAAATCTAATCGCAGATGTTTCCAGTGAAGGAATGAATAAATGAATTTAGCAAAGTCCTTGATAATCAAAGCATTTCTGTTACTACATTTCTTGAGTCATACTGCTTTACAGTTTGTCATTTGTCTTCGGGATGAAGAAGGGGCTTTTGCATTGCATTGTAAATCTTAAACTTTTCATTTTTTTTTCATGAAACAGTAAGTCTGTGCGCGTTTTTATTGGTTTCTCTGCTTCATAAATGTATTCCTACAATAAAGCCCTCAAAAAGCAACATTAGTTATCTTGAAGAACTCTTCTTTTATGCAAAATCAACAACTAAGATGGCCAAATATTTTTACATCCATTTGTATTACAATTGCATTTAATATACGAACAACACTTTAAAAAGTAAGATTTATTCATGCTATTTCCTCTTTCAAAATTTTTACATTATAATGATATACAAATTGCGATAAAAGTAAGACCAAGGAAGCTGTTAAAAAGTTTTATCATCTAAAAAAAGAACTTTATATTAATGATAAAAGTGAAATTATGACGATATTCATATTCGCAATTAGTTAGCGGAATATGTTTGCTTTCTAATGGGTAATTCTATTCCATATAAAAGATCAATAATAATAAATGTGAAATTAACATCGTTTACTTTGATGTCACTCACCACATCTTTTGTATAAAAATCAATTCTTACACAATTCCTTCTGGCAATCATTATTTTCATCTAAAATTTCTCTTTCCAGCTGATGTTCAAAATTTTACAATGATTCAGCCACATGTTTAACGTATGGACTCTCTTATTACACAGTAATTATGTGGAAATAAATGTGAATTTGTGTAACTCTTGTGTATGTTGTACCATATGTTAAGAATAAATTTGATTTCCTGATAACTGCCATATTTCACTTCTCCTGTGGTATCTTCATTTCGTTGCGTCACATTATTTATTATCATAATTTATGCAGTACACCCTGTTTTCTCATAATGTAAAATATTCTGTTTCCTCGCTGAAGCTTTTTTTTATTTGTCAACGAGACCAGATGAGATGTTTCTCAGACTTTCCTTGATGTTGGGGAAAATACAAAATCCATCGAAGCTCAAGATAAACACGAATATTTCTGAGAGAAGTAAATTATTATCACGCATAAAAATCCATCTTCAACTGATCAGAGAAAAGATTTTCCAATTCGCTTGTTTTAGACCAGTCTTTTATTCGGTCTTCGAATTATAAACTTCCAAGATGTTTATCAGCTTCTATGGAAATGACGATCAGCTCGTGAAACTGCATTCTTATGATGAAATAATTTTGACCATCCTTTTTAATTTTTTGTGCAAAATTTGAGGGTGATTATTTTTTTCAGTACGAAATATCATATATATATATATATATATATATATATATATATATATATATATATATATATATATATATATATATACAATACATATATATATGTATATATATTTTTGTATGTATATATACGTATGTATATATGCATATATATATATATGCATATAATATGAACATATGTATATATGCATATATATATATGTATATATATATATACATAAATATATATACATATATATATATGTGTGTATTGTATATATATATAAATGATATTTTTGTACTGAAAATAATTACCCTCAAATTTTGCACAAAAAAAAAAAGGGATGGTCAAAATTACTTTATCATATGAATGTGGTTTCATGTATATATTATATATATATATATATATATATATATATATATATATATATATATATATATATATATATATATATATATATATATATATATATAATTTATATATATACACACACATATATATATAATATGTACACAACCACACAGAGAAACATATATCCATTTTATAATATATATATATATATATATATATATATATATATATATATATATATATATATATATATATATATATATATATATATATAGATGGATGTATATGTGTGTGTGTGGTTGTGTATGTTCCAACAAAACTCTGAAACGCATTGAGCAATTACAACCAAACTTGGTACATATGACTTACTATCTGGAAAAAGAATACTGTAGGGTTAAGACATCACTAGCACCAAATGGCACCAAAGGGGGTAAGGGTGGAAAGGGCTTCCCTGAAACGGGGCTTTTTCTGCCACGTAGACTTAGTAACTAAATAAACTCTACAGGTTTATCATAGCTCATTTTAGTCTACATACGACTCACTATCTGGAAAATAATACTATGGGATGGGGTAAGACATCACTGGCACCAAAGGGGGTGGGGGTGGGAAGGGGGTGACGTAAAAATAACCGAAAACGACAGACATTAGTGCCTAATCCATAGTTTTCAAGGTCGCTGACATTAACAGTGGCACTCCTGATGCCCTTTAAGCCCAAGTTCAGCCCTGAAAGGAAGGGGGCCTGAGAAGGGATGAAAAAAAATTACAAAAATGACAGATATTAGTGTCTAACACTAATCCATAGTTTTCGAGGTCACTGAGATGAATAGTGACACTCCCGATGCCCTTTAAGTCCCAAGTTCAGCCCTGAAAGGAAGGGGGAGGTGAGAAGGGGTGAAAAATAAAATGTCAAAAATGACAGATATCAGTGTCTAATCCATAGTTTTCGAGGTCACCTAGATGAATAGTGACACTCCCAGTACCCTTTGAATCCAAGTTCAGCCCCAGTAGGAATGGCAGGTGAGAAAGGGTGGAATATGATATGTCAAAAATGTTGGGCAATGTAACTGAAGCAGCTTTCTTAATAGGAAAGAGAGAGAGAGAGAGAGAGAGAGAGAGAGAGAGAGAGAGAGAGAGAGAGAGAGAGAGAGAGAGAGAGTATTGCTTGTCATTCAGAGTTTTCTCAGGTAGCACCATGTTGGTCAACTAATATATATATAGTGTATATACTGTATATATTCATATAATATTGTAGATATGTATATGTATATATATATATATATATATATATATATATATATATATATATATATATATATATATATATATATATATATATATATATATATATATATATATATATGAAAGATGTCAGAATAAAACTATCAAAAATGGCCTCCATTTTCATTGAAAACAATCAATTCAAGATAGGAATAAATAGCTGCCAAGGAAATATATTGAGTGTTTTCTCAAAAAACTTCATTTAACACGAAAGAACTCCTAAAATGTTGACGTTTAGCTTGAACTATTCTCTTTGCAAATATCTAGTTATTAAGCTTACTCCTGCAACAGCAAGAAAACTGAATTTAGTGTTATATATTAAGAGGTGTACAATATCTAATTATTTTACTGATTCGCATTTCCCAGAACATCAGATAATTCGGAATAGCTATACCCATGAAAGGAAAACTTTTTTGTCTTGCAAAATGATCCCACTGAACAATGAACTTGCATTTCTTTTGCGCAAAATTAAATACTCTGCTGATATATTATTAGTAAAGTTATCCTTAATTATATTCAGTAATTTATACATACACACATAATAGATAGAAGTTTACTGAACACAACATATACAGTTACTAAAATGACAAATTCTTGAATAAGATCCAGCAAAAGTACATAAAAATGCACTTATAAATCTTTAGAATAAAAAAAAAT
>NC_089751.1:45623116-45640616 GCF_040412425.1 Macrobrachium rosenbergii | reverse complement strand
AAAGCAAGGTGAGAAAACAGAAGGTAAAAGAGAGTTGTTAGTTCTGCGCGGGAGCAGTAAAACAAAGTATTAAAGTAACCTACACTTCCACGGTAAAGAAGTAAATTTTGTTCTGGGGAAACAGTATCAGAGTTCTCTTCATTTGAGAGAGCGAATACCAAGATAATGCTGTTAACATAATTTACAAAGCTTGCTTAACAGAATGCTTCATATATCTAGATAGATGGGACTCAATGTACATCTAAGAACAGAAGTGATGAGGACAGAGTATGCACAAAAAGATGAAATGAACTTGGATTAATGAAGTTGAATCTTTTAAATACTTAGGAACAATGATAACCAGTACAGGTTCTCTGGAGACTAAATTCAGTGGGATTAAAAAGTGAGTAGACTGAATAAGATTTGGGAATCGAATAAGTTTACACACATATGTAAGATTATATATATAAAGATTGTAAGATCAGTATTACTATGAGGGCATGAGTCATTGTATGGCAATGAAACTATACCTAAAAGATTTTGTAGATTTGTAAATAAAGATTAAAAAGATTGTCTGTTGTAAATAAAGATTAAAAAGATTGTCTGGGGTCTGATAGCAGGATAGAGTTAGAAATTAATATCATAAAGGAAATTATGGGAGTTCCATATGTAGATAAGATGAAGAATTAGATGAATTTATTTCTGGTGATAGAAATTCATTTCTCGTCATAATGTGGTTCGAATTCCACAATAAGCTGTAGGTCCCGTTGCTAGGTAACCAGTTGGTTCTTAGCCACGTAAAATAAATCTAATCCTTCGGGCCAGCCCTAGGAGAGCTGTTAACCAGCTCAGTGGTCTGGTTAAACTAAAATATATTTTTAATGATGAAAGAGAGATGAAGATGGCTTGGTAAGGGGTCCTTTTTTGTTTTTTTTTTGTGGGGCCCAGGGGTCCAGTTCAGCTGAAGAAAGAATCTTCAAGGAGTCTTCAGGGATTCTTCGGTGAAGATTTTGGCGCCAATACGAAGACTATCATTTTCTCAAACTAGAGCATAGTCATAAAGGCTACCAGCTATATAAATGGTAGAAATTATCCTTGAAATTGAAAAATGACACCTCTTATACTGCTGAAGAAAGAGTCTTCAAGGAGACTTCAGGAATCTTGGTGAGGATTTTGGAGCCAATATGAAGACTATCATTTTCTCAAACTAGGCATAGTCATTCATTAATGATGAAAGATTTCGGAGGAAATCTTTGAAAGGGTCCTTTTTGTTTTTTTGTGGGGCCTAGGGGTCCAATTCATTGAAGAATGAATCTTCAAAGAGTCTTCAGGGATTCTTGGTGAAGAATACAAAGACTATCATTTTCTCAAACTGGAGCATAGTCATTCATGTAATGATGTACCCTTACCCCTTACCATTAAGGCAACCCTTGGTAAAATACTATTTGATAATGTCAGCTGCACCCCAGCAGGCAGCAGAGGAATTTTAATATCCAGAAAACTGTGAGAATAGAAGTTAGAGATTAGTGGAGATTTGTGGAAGACAAAGCACAGAAAAGAAGTAGTTGCCAGAATTTCACAGAGCCCTTGGCATCACGCACCACTGGAGGCAATAATAGTGATGTTGGTACAAGCAATGCAAAATGGAAATGCTGTTTTGGTACCACATACTATTCTGGAACACACAGCATTGTCCATTGCTACAGATGACTCAGCTTGGAATGAGTCAAAGTTTACTAAATGAGAAAGACTTTTTTTCCTTCGTTTTGGCTGCTACCTACCCACTTTACATCAGCATTCTCCTCTCCGACCCAGTATTACTGGTAAGTGGAAAAGGAATGTACATTGATAAACCAATCTTAAATAAATAACTTAACTCTATTAGAGCGCGTCTTATCTTCATACTTTATTGCCCATGCAAAAGCAAAATTTTTTACATACAATTAAAGCTGTTTTGGTTATTATATGTGCTGTTTTTGACTCACTGTAGCTCGCTACTATCAAAAAGCTCATGTCGCCAAAAACTAGCTTGCTAAAACATTGTGGAAAATGTATATTATTACATTAACAACAGTAAAGCCACTGTGTCCTTCATATGATACCCAATGTTTCTATGTAACTGTTCATAAGGTGTTAAGAATCGCAGGTATTAGTTTTACCAAATGCTTCTTTGCAAATTTAATCTTATTTTGTAGCATCTGCTGCATTTATAAGTCAGTTCGCCTAATGAAAACTACCAACATCAATTTCAAGAAGACTGTAAACAACCCATCTTTCGTCAATCCTCAGCACAGTGTTGCTTGATTTATATTCCATGAATAATAAAAAAAATGGATAATATTGAAATTAGATTTCTGTATTCTTGTCAGTTACTTAACGGCACGATTCCTAACAGCACTCTCCTACAAACAGAAAATTGCTCAGTTCGTGCAAAGCATGGTAATGACAATAAACACTGAAAACTGACGTACCTTACATATAAGGATAGCTCAGCAGAAACAGCCATTTCTGTATTACAGATTAAGGGCACAATATATACACAACTCCGCTAACCAGCATTTGCAAAAATTAAGAGAATAAAAGTTGCAGCACGCAAGAGCTGGTCCCCTTTGATCTTGGGAAAAATGCTTAATTGCTCGGTGGTGCTTTGAAGTGCCCAGAGCTGTGCCTTATATCTCGCGGCCATTTAAAGAGACTCGTAATGGGAGTCAGATTATTTTGCAAAAAATTCCAAATGCTGACGGAGAGGAGAGGAGGCTTTCGAAAGAACTTTCGAATAAAACACCCAAGCAGTGTTCGGTTGATCCGCTGTGCAAACGTCACAGCACGTAGGCCCAGAGATGCCTTGTACAAGCCGGTCAATGTACCTGCTACATTTTATAGATTTGTGTAATCTCGAAACAGGTTGCGACTTTCACTGCAGTATTGCCAGACTTAATGTAAAGTACTCACAATCACTAGCGGATCCAGAAAAATATCACGGGGGTGGGGGCACCAATTTCCATAATATATATATATATATATATATATATATATATATATATATATATATATATATATATATATATATATATATATATATATATATATATATATATATATATATATATATATATATATATATATAATCATTTCTTTAATCGATTTGTTTATTTTTTCCATTTTATATCTATTTATACTATTATTATCTAAATCTTCAATTTTACCATTATTTTTCAATGGGGGGGCGCACGCGCCCAGGTGCCCTGGCCCCCTTGGTCCGGTAGTGCCCACAATTTTCGCAAGTGAGTGGAAAAGAGGCTAGCATAACAAAAAAAAAAATAGACGGAAATGGATATTTTAGTAAACTTGATATAGCTTCACTTTTGTGGAATTAATCCATGAATAAACACATAGATGGATGAATTATTACACAAAATCTTAAAATTATAAAATTTTTTTAAAAATTTTCATAACTAACGACTGAGGTCAGAAAGAAATATGTGCGAATTATTCATAACCTGTATGGAAAACAAGCATTTAATAAAGTCACTGGACTGCAAAAATATCACTAAAGATAGCACAACCTTCCTGTGTCACAAATAAAGCAAAATAGCGTTTTACGACTTTCAAAATAATAAGCCAAATAAAGCTGCTTTCTTGCAGTTTTTTTTTTCTACAGGCAACTGATACCGAACCAACACCATGTTGATTTCTTGTGACTGCCAGGTTTCAAACGATCATTTTTTCCTACCTGAACATATCCACATACACGGATAACTGCTAAAGTGTAATTACTGAGGAAAGTATAGAAAATCAAATTCCATAATGAGGAGAAAATTAGCATTACAGTTCCTAGCTGTACTTGTAATCTTCATCTGTAAGTCACATAGAGATGGAAGAAGGAGAGTTCGATAACAAAAGAAGCTTTACCTGCGTTTCCCCATTCATGTCGTCTGTGCTGTTTCATTCAAACATGCAATCGAGACTGGTAACAAAAGGCCTGTGTCCCCCCCTTGTTATTAACTATTAAATTCAAGCATTAGCAGTTATCTCATACTCTGACACCTTTTGTTTTATCCCTCGGACATCCAATATTTCATTGAACAAAACTAAAATCGCTTACGACTCGACTCGGATATGCTGAGGATTAGAGTTACTGGTGCCAAAAAAGCTGTGATGGCCTTAAAGGATTACAGTATCTGTACTGAGAAATCCGGCTGGCAGCGGCGAATGTGTTTTGCATGGGTTGAAAACAACATAAAAAAAATTTTGCGAAATTATTTCTATTGAATAAAGCAGAAACTGTCTAACAAGAGCATCTTGCTCAAAGATTACGAGAAGAAACAAGTCATCAATCCAAAAATCATAGATGCACATTACCAAAGGACAGTGTAAGTAGAAAAGCAAATCATAACCGTACACGATTAACACGGCAATAAAAATCATAAATCTGCTGAAGACAATGAATGCGATAAAAAAAAAATAACTAAACACTTTGTTGTGGTGAAAATTAGAACCACATATTGATTCCGTGCTAAAGTACGTGAATGTATTTCAACTAAAACGAATTTTCATGCAGACGTTGGTGACCTTTTTGATTTTGGAAATCTAATTTGTGGTGAAAATTGATTCCGTGCTAAAGTACGTGAATGTATCCCAAATTAAACGAATTTTCATCGAGACATAGGTGAGCTTTTTGAATTTGGAAACCTAATTGCACTGAAAAATAACTTTCCCTTTGCAGATAAACTGCCATTCTCACTTTTCAAGTGAATTACTGCGTGCGCGTGATAAGATGCAGACTGTATTTAAAATAATAGGCCCATTGCGTGTAGACTTTCCGTGACAAGTGCCTTCAGTACCGATGCAGCCTGAGGAAAGTACCTTTACCAGCATTTCGCATTTTCTAAGACATTTTTCTCTTCATTGTATTCTTCAAATCTTCTTTATATAAATGAAAATTTATATAATGACGCTTAACAGCACCAAAACCTGTTGGCAAAACGATTGAAATAAGGGGAGGGAGAAATGAAACCATTGTTTAGCTGGTCACCTGTAGCGAAGAAAATAATTGTAAAAGATACCGGATGGTTTTATCTCTCCCATAGAAAAACTAAAACTTCCGTTATTACTAATTACTGAAGAGAATAGCACTATGGTTTGGATCTCTTGGTTTGTAAAACATTCCTCTTCATTGATCAAGTTGTTCCTAGGCAGTTTCATAATCACTTTGACAATGAAACATTCTCCTACATTAACACAGTCTACTGTCAACTTGAGCTGTTTCTTACTGAGTCGACGTCATATGAAAATCAAAACGGCATGGATATAATATCCCATTGCTTACTGGAATTTCACAAATAAATAGGAGTTACCGAAACGTATGAACAATACCGTGCCATTAGGCTCACAGCGACGCAGATTTGGTCATTCCATTTCGCTATTCACTGGAGCCTTTTGAAGTGATAACAGGCAACATATTGGAATCGATACATTATCCTCTGCGGTTTGTAGCAATATGCTGTGACAATTGCTTTGTTCCTTTTCTACGCGAGTATCTTCATAAGCTCTTCCTCATCATGCACGTGGACACTTTCTATCATTACGTGCTTTTATTTAACTTGACTTTTGCGTCTGTCTGTCTTTCTGTCGGTCTGTCTGTTTGTTTATTTGGGTCAAATCTTGTAACTCAATTTTCGACCTGTTCCCTTCGTCCGATGGACTTGAAATTTTGCATGGTTACTCAATCTCCGTGACAATGCAACCTTACATGATTAGTAGGTCAGCAGTGACCTCTAGTGACCCTACAGTGACCTCTCCCAGTATCACAGGATTTGTATGAAATTCTTCGGGTCTTTCATACCTCCTCTGACGCAGCAGAATAAGTTAATAACTCTACAGAGTTTTCAAACCTCCTTTGGCTCAACAGGGTATCACGTTCAATTTTTTTAGTCAATCATAACTCGGTTACAATTTCTGTCAAAACTGAAAAGTATAGAATAAAAAATATCAAAAAAAAAAAGTTAAAAAAATTAAAATACGAAAAGTACAAAATAATTTTTGAGACAAAAAAATTTTAAACACGCTTTCATTAAAATGCAATAAAAAGAACAAAATAATTTTTTGGGACACACCAGGATTTTCTTATTATTTCTCAGAACAGGATGAAATGGAAGATTGTGAAAGATTCCCGAGTCACGGACAAATTTTATACTTTGTTTACGTAAGACAGTCAAACAATCCTGAAAGGGATAAACTTATTTCATTTAAATGTCACCGGGGCTGACGAGACGAAAAGATATCTATCGCATATCATTAAATAAATATTTAATTATTAATATTGTATTACCCCATTTCAACAATTTAAAGACTGGCAAGAAAGGAATATTTTTAAAAAGAGGCCATTAAGGGAAAACAGACTTTTTTTGGCAATATTTCTTCTCTATTACATATATACCGCATATGTATATGCATGTATGCATATGTTTATATATACATATATATGTATGGATATATATATATATATATATATATATATATATATATATATATATATATATATATATATATATATATATTCTGGGACAGAGGCAGTCTGAGTCTGAGTGTTTAACGAGGGAACCCGTAGTTTGATATTTAAAGATTCAAGTATTAGAAGTTCTTGCTGGTTTTGTGCTTGGCCTGTAACTTCAAAATCCGCATAATTCATTTGAGTATTATACTTGGTGGCATAATGATTTCTCGTACTGGATAGCTCTGGATTGGCCAGTCGACAGCCACTTCTGTAAGTAAGTATATCTTAGTTTAACCAGACCACTGAGCTGATTAACAGCTCTCCTAGGGCTGGCCCGAAGGATTAGACTTATTTTACGTTGCTAAGAACCAATTGGTTACCTAGCAAAGGGACCTACAGCTTATTGTGGAATCCGAACCACATTATACCGAGAAATTAATTTCTATCACCAGAAACAAATTCCTCTAATCCTTTTGGGGGTCGGCTCTGACCCTGAGAAGCTCTTCGTTGGGTGAGTCGGTAGAGCTGCGGACTGGCGATCCCCCGGCCGGCTGATGAAGAGTTAGAGGAATTTATTTCTGGTGATAGAAATTCATTTCTCGCTATAATGTGGTTCGGATTCCACAATAAGCTGTAGGTCCCGTTGCTAAGTAACCAATTGGTTCTTAGACACGTAAAATAAGTCTAATCCTTCGGGCCAGCCCTAGGAGAGCTGTTAATCAGCTCAGTGGTCTGGGAAAAATAAGGTATACTTAGCTTTTTTCTGACCCTGAGAAGCCGCGTGGTGGATCCGACATATATTTCCAGATTACATCTGGGACAGATATATTCACGAACAACACCAGACGACATCAAAGGATAAAGCTGATACTTAAACCTGAAGAGCGAGCCGATAGTTTTTTTATTTTTTGGAATGAGCTTTATGTCAGTGGCTCCAAAGTGCTTTGAATGATCCTAATGAAATCCCTTCCAGAGCTGTCGTCACTTAAAAATGGGGAAAACGACTAATATAAGGAGTTTAGGGAAATGAAAATAATTTGGTATGTAGTCTGGAAAGAATTCTATAAGAAGTTTTTGTTTGGAAAGCAATTGTTACTGAAGTAATGCTGCGAGATAAGGACTTCTTCACGAAGAGCACTGACAGAATTGAGCCACGCTAAGCACTGATTAAGGCGTATTTAGAACAAGAAGAGAGTACGAGAGTCTCGATGGCTCAGTCGGTTGAGCAGCAGCCTAGGACTTCGTAGAGGTCCGTGGCGCGGGTTCAAATCCGCAGCCGACTGGTCAGAGAAGGCGGACACTTTGCTATCCGTGTAGACACCCCGGGATTACATATGTAATCAATGGATAGGCTTGCTGAAAGCAAATGGGTGTTACAGACTAAGACACACATAAACAAAGCCACTCCAACATCTTCTAAAAGACATAAGACACCTCACACGTCTCGAACTGTCGACCTAACCAACCGCCCAGTTCTCCTCGCTGCTGGGAGAAAGGGAGCTGGGGATTGGTACGATACACGTACACATCGTTACCGGGGTCTAAGCGATGTCAGGCAGGGCAGCCGATCGAGGCTACGGCCTACCCCAGCGCCAAATCAAAGTCCTTCGAAAAGAAGGCATCTTACTTACCCCATATTAAAAATGGGAAAAAGCACATTAAAACGAAGAAGAACAAGAAGAGAGTAAGGGATATCTGAGAGTGTCGAGGTTCAGCAACATGAATGTGCTAAAATTGGATTATGCCTTGAGTAAAGGAACTTGAAAATACTAAATTTATGGGGAAAACGGAACCGGAATCTTTCTCAAAGTAGAATTATTTCACTGTTGCTTAAAAAAGTATCTTTATCAGCGTTGAAGTAATCCACCGCTGGTCAAAAGAATCTTATCAGTATCGAATAATTCCATTGCTGTTTAATAGTGTTATTGGAGTGATTTTCACGCCCATTGCTATTTAGCAGTTTCACATCGGGGATAATTGAAGGTTAGCCAAGCACTTGCATAAAAGAAGTCTGTAAGTGGATTTAACTTCAGAGGTGTTTACTCTTGCCACTGAAATTGGTCTTTGTTTAACTGAACTAAGTATCTCTTTTTTTATCACTTAAATTATAGTGGCAGTGAAATGCCTGAGAATAGTCACTGTAGTATCAACGAATTGCTGGGAATAATAAAAGTAAAATTATGCACTGTCTAGGTTGAGGGTTGTACCTTGACCTTTGGGGAATTATTGTGTGCTTGGGAAACATAAGAACTGAGACAAGGAAAAAAGTTCTGAATAAGTTCACGTTGCTATGTCAAAGTAGAATTGTAATTAATTGTTGCATAGTAAAGTTAGCTTGAAGTTGTTGGATTAAGTAATCACACATAAGTCCGTTATCAAGTGAAAAGTTTGGAATTTTGTCTTGTCCCCTCTTCTGAGAGAGAGAGAGAGAGAGAGAGAGAGAGAGAGAGAGAGAGAGAGAGAGAGAGAGAGAGAGAGAGAGAGAGAGAGAGAGAGAGAGAGAGAGGCTAGTGAGTTATTTGTCTGAAAAGGTGACAGTTCCTACGGGAAATGCCAAGATGTGCATTCAGTCATTTGTAGGTAGATTGATTTAAAAGTGCACCAGTCTCACTGTGTATGAATGTGCTGAATTTAATTCCCTTTGTTATTTTTTTATTTTATCTTTTTCATGTGAAACTATGTAATGTGAATCATAGTTGCACCCGGAGTCATTCGGATCTCTTACAATTACTTCCATCATGGTTTTTGTTTCCTTCCCTTAATGTGATTTTGTTGTGTCACTCCCATTCATAAGTAAATTAATACCACGGGTTCGTTTTAGTGTGAATAAATTCCAAAGTGTAACACCCAGCGTTATCATTCAAGGTCCTTGGAGGATACTGAAAAAGGAAAAGCAGGCGTATTACGGTGATTATTGAAAGTAAAAATAAACCTTAGTAGACGAATAAAGAATCACTTGTGCACTTTTATTCAAGTCCAGGCTTATACAAGGAAGGTAGAAATTCTTTATCCAGTTATTCTCCTTCCTTCTGTATAGCAATCCATACCAACCGACTTAAACTGTACCATCTCATAACAACGACTGTTTTGTGCTCTGTGGCGATGAAGTAACTACTAAAAATATCAACATCCCAAAATTCACGAACACTATTTTTCTTCCCTATAAATGAAACAATACTTCCCTGGTGTAATTAGAATTGGTTATGACCATAACATAATAAATGCTTATGCGTGAATCACGGTATTTCATTGTAGAAACCTTTAATTCAACCAAGTCTTCAATTTTCACACTTTTCAAGTTATATTCGAATCACCTCTCTCTCTCTCTCTCTCTCTCTCTCTCTCTCTCTCTCTCTCTCTCTCTCTCTCTCTCGCGAATAAAAATGATTTGCAGGACACACACATAAAGCTTTTCACACACAGAAGAAATGGACCGTCAACGGAATACATTTTTTAAGAACTAAGCAGTTTTAAATTTCCTACACTCAAAAGTGATTTACAGACCTAACGAAAAATCAGTCAAACAATGTTAGAATCAAACATATCTAACAGCGGTCAAAGTTATCGTTTCCATTACTCGAAGGAAGACAAATATCTCAAGTTTCTTCCATAACCTGAAAAAGTCAGAGTACCGTGAACAAGAATTTATGGCCACTGGGGAAGGCGTTCAAGAAATGTTGAGAACGCAAAGTTTTCTCCTCCGCGTAACCACAGGGCAATCACTTATATTCACTACGCACAAGGGCACCGATTATTTGTGTAGTTTTAGACCAACGAAGGTGTTTATGAGAACCCAAAAATTATTATTATTATTATTATTATTATTATTGTCTGTCACAGTCATCCTATTCGACTGAGTGGTTTTTATTGTGTGGGGTTCCGGGTTGCATCCTGCCTCCTTAGGAGTCCATCACTTTTCTCACTATGTGCGCTGTTTCTAGTAGCACACTCTTCTGCATGAGTCCTGGAGTTACTTCTGCATCTATTATTATTATTATTATTTTGTACAGTACTGTAAGAAACTGTAAGATATGTCCCATAATTATACAACGGAACTCTTTTATATATATATATATATATATATATATATATATATATATATATATATATATATATATATTATATATATATATATACACACACATACGATTCAACCATTTATAGACTCTCTTTCTCTTTCTCTGACACAAGCACGCGCGAGCGCGCCCATCAATGCATCATTACTCACAAGGAGTTGGAAAACATTCACTGCAGTGTCAATATGAGTCATATGGATATGAGAGCCATTATCGGGGCATTTATTACCACTGAATCCTTTTATTTTTTGGGAGGGTGGGTGTTCAAATACAATTATATATTAAGTCATATTGACTAATTTTTTTCATTTCTTGATCATAAAACATCATAAAACACGACGAAATTATACGAAAATTTTCATAGCCATACGTAGCAACTTCACCCCTGCAGGAGTATCACATCCAGAAGCAATAATTGTTATTGGGACTGGAATGGTAATATATATTTGCTGTCCTCTGCCTCAGCAAGCAACTGCTGTGTTTAATTATCATCGAACCTGCTGAAAATGAAGGGAATGCTGTGCAGTGGGTGTTAAGGATGCTTTTGATAATTTTTTTTTTTTTTTTTTTACATTTTTTATGATTTTCGGTGAGAGTGGTTAAACGTATACCCGCTCAAAAGAAGCCCGGTCCTTCAAAGTATGGTAAATACTGAAGAATGGTTGTTTAGAGCGGATCAGTAATATGCAAAGTTAGTGGAGGATGAGGTCGACCTTCTTGCAAAAGCTAACGTTATGCTGATCTCCAGCCATACTCCCATACAATGATTCACTTTGTATAGTTCACGATGAATATTTGTCTTCAGTGTTACTTGGAGTTTTAATGCTCCTTCATGGACTTCAAAATCATATCTTAAAGTGTTGCCGTAAAACCTGGTAACTTTCATTATTCTTCTGTCTGTGAAGGCATCATTCAATGGAGAATTTGAACATTTTCTTTGAATGTCCCTAAGCATGTCCAGGACATCAACAGAGGTCGTAATTCTCAAGTTTTCTAAGATGGAGGACAATATTCCCGAGTGGGTTATGATGTCCATCATAAATTGCGAAGAGGCAATAATCCAAATCCAGCGTGCCTTACATAATCACATGAATATTCTTATTATTCTCGGTAACTCTTTTAGTATCCTATATTTGCTGTTCATTCAATATGTGTTCATTTACCTATATTCATCTGCTTTTCATTATACATCACTGTTTTGCTATTAATTTAACACACATCAACTTTCAGTACTGTGGGATCTTGCTAAGCAGATTACAATTCTTTTAGGCGTTTCTGGGGGTGATTCTACTAGAAAGTAGTAATGATGTCATTGATAAGCTCAACACTAGCGAAATCGAAATAGGTAATGAGTTAACGAGAATGTATCTGTTAACTCTTCAACAAGATAGTTATCTCCAACTTGACTGAATGGGCCGTACTAAACAAACCATCACCCTCACCACCCCCCCCCCCAAAAAAATCATTTGTCACGAACAAAATTAAAAGCCACAATATTGCAATTATACAATTTTGCTCTCGTTCATGTAACCCAAATGACTGTTTAATACCTCCGCAATTGTTTGGAAGCATTGTGGCATAGCTGAGGCTAGTGTAATGGTCATTGTTCGAGACTTTTGAACGTAGACAAGTCCTACTACTCTCGACGATTGCGCCGCAGTTCCAGTGGAGTTCGTTATCCGCTGGTGTCCAGATGAAATTAATTTTAGCAGATACGTAAACTACCATACTGGTGATAGAATCTCCGGAAGAAACTGATTTGTTGATCTCAAATTTCGTCATTAAATTAGATAAGGGATCGCCCTCCAGCCTCTCGTTTGCCTTCATTATCAATTTTACACAACATATTAGAATTTGGACAACGGGCTAACTTTAAGCTACATTGTTATCATACTTTCCTGGTGACCTGTTCTGTAAATACTGCTTTGAATTCCTCTTGTCAATGGCTCCTCTTGCTTGTGGTACCATTGTTTTTGTCGCACAAATATTAAAACATCATAAAATTACGAATTCCGTTGGAACCACATAACATTCGTCGGAATACCGTATGCTTCCAAAAATATTGCCGATTGAGTATAAACAATAATTCGACGCTTAGAAAGAACGGTAGGAATTTGCATTACAGTAATTTCAATTTCCATTTTATTCAAGACAGAGGTTACCAGTGCTTCATTAGTGTGCTCGTAATGCAAGTGGGAACCCAAAACACAGAGATCGTAATAATATATTCTGAATATTCAAATTATTATCGGAAGTTAAATGTATAATACAATCAAGAGAAAAGTTTTAGATCTTGAGAGAAAGTAATAGGCATGAGAAATGCTGGTCATTATAATAATAATAATAATAATAATAATAATAATAATAATAATAATAATAATAATAATAATAATAATAATAATAATAATTGATGCCGCAATACCATGGGACACCAGAGTAGATGATAAAGAGAAAAAATTGATAAGTATCAAGACCTGAAAATCGAAATAAGAAGGATATGGAATATGCCAGTGGAAATTGTACCCATAATCATAGGAACACTAGGCACGATCCCAAGATCCCTGAAAAGGAATCTGGAGAAACTAGATGCAGAAGTAGCTCCAGGACTCATGCAGAAAAGTGTGCTACTAGAAACGGCGCACAGAGTGAGAAAAGTGATGGACTCCTAAGGAGGCAGGATGCAACCCGGAACCTCACACTATAAAAACCACCCAGTCGAATAGGATGACTGTGATAGACACCGCGGCCCCCGCCCTCCCCCACCCCCCAAAAAAAAATAATAAGTTATGCAGAGAATACCAAGTTTTCGCTACGAATCTTGTTAATTATAATCAACTAGTGATTAAATGCGATCTTGCGTTTATTCGTCTTTCCTTACCTGTTACTGGAGACCATATAAATTTTATATGCGCAGCCGAGAAAAAACCTAAAGAAAACGTTATTTTCCTCTATATGTACATATATATATATATATATATATATATATATATATATATATATATATATATATATATATATATATAAAGACAAAATCCATGAAGGAAAGAGAAACAATGGAACGCTGCAAGGCCTTTCGACCCATAGTCCTTTACTTAGCCAAGTAAAGAACAATAAGTCGAAAGGCCTTGCAGCACTCCATTGTTTCTTTTTCCTTCGTGGATTTTGTCTTTATTTATGTATTCATCACGTTCCACATTTTCGTGATTCACATACACATATATACAGTAAGTATATGTACATATATATGCGTGTGTGTGTGTGTTCGCGAATGTGTAAATGTGGGAATGTGTGCTTGCCTGTTCGTTGTTTGTTTAGTGAATTTATTTGTTGTATGAAAATTTTTTTTTTTTTTTATTCAGTGTTCTTTTGCATAATGTATGTCTGTGCAGGATTGTCTGGTGGTGTTGCTGTGATGGCCTCTTCGGAAACCCTCGAACACAGTTTTCGGTCAGTTTATTTCTGAAGACTCGCGGAAAAAAAGTTTTAAAGCCTATTTCTTCAGTGTCACTGTTTAAAAGTTCGTCAAGTGGAACTTCTTGAGGGAAAAGTTTATTTTCAGTGGAATTTGACAAGCGGAAAATCGGATATTTTTTTTGGTTATCGACGCTGTTATTTCATATTCTCTTAAGGATTAGATGGGTACATACCCTCGCAGAAAGGAATAGTAATTGAACTGTGTGATTTTAATGAATTCTGTAAAAATGGACTTAGCAGCTTTGTATTAGGATACAAAAAATATATTTCAGTATTTATCCACTAGCAACAAAGAATGGAATGTGGGGAAATCCATCAAAAGATCACATACAAACACACATGCGTATGTATATAAAAAATAAGTTAAGTATACCTTAGTTTAACCAGACCACTGAGCTGATTAACAGCTCTCCTAGGGCTGGCCCGAAATATTAGACTTATTATACGTGGCCAAGAACCAATTGGTTACCTAGCAACGGGATCTACAGCTTATTGTGGAATCCGAACTACATTATACTGAGAAATGAATTTCTATCACCAGAAATAAATACCTCTAATTCCTCATTGGCCGGTCGGAGACTCGAACTCGGGCCTAGCAGAGTGCTAGCATGCATATATATATATATATATATATATATATATATATATATATATATATATATATATATATATATATATATATATATATATATGTGTGTGTGTGTGTGTGTGTGTGTGTGTGTGTGTGTGTACATACTGTCCGACCTCAAATCTTGAAAACTACCTAGGCTGGAGAACTGCAAACTGGTATGTTGATCATCCACCCTCCAATCATCAAACTTACCAAATTGCAGCCCTCTAGCCTCAGTAGTTTTTATTTTATTAAGATTAAAGTTAGCCATGATCGTGTGTCTGACACTGCTATTGGCACCAACAACACAGGACACCGCCGGGCCGTGGCTGAAAGCTTCATGGGCCGCGGCAGGTAGTTTCATGGGTCGTGGCTGAGAGTTCCATATAGCATTATACGCTGTACAGAAAACTCGATGGCGCCGAAGAAACTTCGGCGCATTAATTACTTGTTGATTATGCATAACTAAAGTAGAATTCTACTAATAATATATAACCAACGGGGAAAAAGATAACTTGCCCTTCACATATATTTAGCTAATTAGATAAGAACTAAATTATATAACAGTATATTATATATATATATATATATATATATATATATATATATATATATATATATATATATATATATATATTGTTGCCAAATATACGAAGCCAGTATTCGCCATTTCTTAATTCACCTTCCTATTTATCGTCACATTTCGTTAAACAGTCATGATTACCTGCAATCTAAGGTTGTAGAGAACGCTTGCATGCATGGCCATTCGGTAAAAGAGGCTATTCGTCGACATCTCATCACACGACTGTCGAGCATTAGAAGGGGAAAAAATCATGAAGACCATAAAAAAAACGAACAGAAAATAAAAGGCAAGCTTGCCAAACAACAAACGATGAGACTAAACCAACAAAATAAAGTTCCATAAGTCGCAAACATAAAGAAAAATAACTGGAAAAATAACTGAACAAATCCGAAATCCTTGAATTATATTCGCTGTTCTCAGAACCATTATTACTTCCCTCATTAATGCATATGTAGATGAAACCAACAAGCAAATGAAATTTATGACGGGGAGACTGGTCAATCCACGTCAAATACAGGAATGGATTTCCGCACTAATGTCGGAATTTGGTCATAGCATTAATTGGAGTGAAGCAAAATTGTGTTTGAACAATCTTTGGCAGTACAAAACAGATATATGTGTATGTATATATATATATATACATATATATATATATATATATATATATATATATATAATATATATATATATATATATATATATATATATATATATATATATATATATATATATATATATATATATATATATATATGATGATTATTATCACTTTCTTACGTGATTCATTTATCACACATTACCACAGGTGGAAATAAAGTCGAAACCGGTCAGGACCTACACCCCCGTTTTTCTTATTTTTCACCGGTGGTAATGTGTGATATATATATATATATATATATATATATATATATATATATATATATATATATATATAAATATATATAATCCGTAAGCTACAAACGTCCTTTAATATCCAATTCGCTCTACCTCGGAATTAATATATTAACACCAAATTCTAATGCTGTGTTTTTAGCCCATTTTATTCATAGACAACTTCCGCCAGTCAACTAATTATAATATAGGTAATCATGGTAACTTAATGCCACAATAGACACGTGGAAAAAATAATTCTGTGTGTGTTACTAATCAAGCAACATGTTACTGAAATGTTGACAGAAGTTCCATCTGAGATTTTTTATTCTGAAAAGGTACTCTGTAAACCATTCAAATCTTGGACGGTAGCAATATTGTCGCCTATTAATTATTGATTACAAGTTATTTGTAACTTGACCAAATTCCTTACTGATATATTATGAAGAGAGGAAATTCCTTAGTGATATGCTATGACGAGAGGAAAAACTGTCTCCAGTAATTCCTACTGAAAATATGACTTTATCCCATCTGTAAATCTGTGAGTGTGATTATCTTGTTCTTAATCTAAAATCAATATCTGGCAGTGCATTTTGACATTATATCACTGGGAAGTTAAGGATCATGGCAAGATTAGCGAGCACACTCGCAGCAGGGTTCATTATTCTTTACAAGAAGATTATTAGGTTCGTTGTTCTTTACATGGGAATAATCGGGTTCGCTGTTGTAGACATGAACACTTCGGTACCAGACATTTGATCCCCAAGGGGCTAGTACTAAACAAGGCGAAATACATTTGACCACCCCCGGCCTAGTACTAAACACGGCGAAACAGTGTAGATGAATCACTGTTTCGCCGTGTTTGGTACTAGCGTTTGGTACTAGTCCTCTTGTCGAATTGGAGTTCGGACCGGAAAGGGTTGGCCATTCTTTACATGGTGATCATTGGGTTCGCTGTTCTTGACATGGAGACGTTGGGTTCGCTGATCTTAACTAGACCCAAGTTAACTGAGAAATTCCGACATCATCATTCAGTATCATGGGGAAGGTTAACATCTATTTATGGATAATAAGTAAATAATGGGAATATTCCCGAGATTGGAAGAAGAGTTAATCATCATACTGCTCATAGATAATCATTTTAATCTTACCTTGGGCTACAGTTTTTCATCAGTCAAGGTCTTATCAGGTTATTTTTACTGTTTATCTCTGATATCATTTGTTATGTAGCAGAGAATATTATTCATGACCTTTTTTTTTGTACAGCAAATTAGATTAGACCATATAAAACTTTACAAGCAAATATACAACAACAAAAGGATGGCACGGTGCGACAAATACAGTATATAGTGTCAAAAATCTAGTTTTTCATAATTGTAGAACTAATGAGCGTTAGATTTCTCGTTGTCCAG
>NC_089751.1:45610616-45620616 GCF_040412425.1 Macrobrachium rosenbergii | reverse complement strand
ATGTGACAAGATTATGTATAAGGCATATGCAGGTGTGGTAGTACGACGTTCGTGGTATGTAGATGACCGTTGACCCTGGATGGATAAAAAAAAAAAGCTATTCCCTTCTGTTTTGGGCCTCATTAGCTCCTGTCAGCGTCGAATCTTTGAGAAGAGGCCTGAGGATTAGTTCGTCGGTGAAATCCGATTTCCAATGTCCTTCTGACAGGATCATATTGTTGGTTTGACCGGTGATAGCAGATTCCAGCATCTTCCTTTCGTACGGACGGCTACTTTTGAGAACCAGCTCGGCCCCACTCCAATTTTTAGGTATGGCTTTCATCCCCCGAACTCTCTGAAGCATATCGTACTGGTCTTTTGTGCTGTATTACTCTTTGCACGATGGACCAGACTTTCTCCCCAACACAGTTACTGCATGTTATCTTAAAAACTCCGGCGTCTGCTTTTTTTTTTTATTCAAGTATGCGTTAATGAGTGAACTCCCAATGGCTTTGGGATAATGAAAAATAAATGGATTATTAGATTCGAGGTGTTCAGTTGCTTTTTTAATGTTCATACTGTATTACAAATATTGAAAATATTTATATTATTTTTATTTTCACAATACCTCCTACGGAAACTATTGTTGTACTTGAATCCTCCATTCTACATCCAGATAATTAGGGATGGTCTTCGTGATAATCCTAATTCCAGGAAAACTATGCTCTTACAGACAGCGAATGAATATAAACTAATAATTTTTCGGATTATTATAAATATTCATTGATACACACTATTTCTTTTTTTTCTGTCTCTGTCTATGGCTGTCATTTATGACTATCGTTAAATCGTTTTCTTTATAGGTCTTTGCCCAAAAGAGACTTTACTTTAATTTTTAGTTCTAAGAATACAATCAATGTGCTTTTTATTTTCTTTTTGGCTATTGATTTAATCTTACAATATATTACAAGTGAATTTTAAACTAACTTTGTTTTCTACAGCACAAAGATCTGTGAAATATGCAGAACATCGTCCATATCTAGCAGAGGCACGAAAAACAAAAAAACGAAGGCGAGAAAAGCGGAAGGAATGGAGAGATTTTAAACGTCGGAACAACCAGAAGTAACGAGAAATGAACAACTCTGGAGAAAGACACTCTCTGAACTACGAATCAAAAAGATTAGCGCAGGAAGATGGGACTGACAAATTTTACATGGCTCCTAAGGAGAGAGACTTCATGGGGTGAACCGAACAATGGCGGAAATGGTATTTCTAAATTGCGACATTCAAGACAACGTTTTTTTGGAGAGAAAGATGCCCGAGAGGAGAGTCAATCCCCGGGGTCATTGACCTGATGAATTGATTTGGAGTCCATCCGAGGGAGGTGTCGAGATAAAATGCAGCATCGCAAAATGTCGAGAGAGGGGAAACGTTCAAATACAGAGTCATCGGCAAGAAAAATGAAATTTAACTACCGGATAGGTTAATATAATCTTAAAACTTTCATTATTCTGTGTTAGAACAGAATAATGCAAGTGACGATAATGGGCTTCGTGTAGCTGTTCATGAATTGCAAATCTATCTTACGGCATTTGAATGAAGAGTTTTGTTTGCCATTCATATTCTCACTTAGTCTGAGAATAAAAAAAAAATAAGGATTATTTTGGTCATTTATATTTCAACTCGGTGACTTTAGTGAAGCTATATATCTATTTTATGAATATTCGGTTAAGTTGACGCCTTAACCGTATTAACATAAAATTAACTTTATGACGCAACCGGTACACAAAGAGACCTCAGTCCTTCCATGATCCGGTGTCACTTAAAAAATATTTGAGTCAGAAGGCAATCAAATTCACGAGGTTATGCAGCGACACTGGTAATCTTATTAGGAAAGGATTGAGCTGCGAATTCAATTAATGTGATCTCCTAAAACATGAAAAATGGCTGGATATAATACTCGATGGTATCAAAGTTCATCGCCAGGTCATTTGTGCTTCATCCTATTACTTTCCGTATCATCAAGTTAATGACATTAAAAAATGAAGCAGCATTACTGAGGAATAAAAGGAAAAAATTTCACTGGTGCATGTAATGTTACTCTGTCATCTATTCAAGTGGAATTATTATTATTTTTTTTATTTGTTTACGTTTGAAAGCTCTGCTGTAAGTTCAATGTCATTTTATTTTCAAAGGCAACGTATTTATGCTATTCTCTCACTCTTGTAAGAACATAACTTCACTCTTCCTCCTCACTCTTGTAAGAATATAACTTCATTCTTCCCTCCCTCACTCTTGTAAGAATATAACTTCATTCTTCCCTCCTCACTCTTGTAAGAATATAACTTCATTCTTTCCTCCCTCACTCTTGTAAGAATATAACTTCACTCTTCCCTCCCTCACTCTTGTAAGAATATAACTTCACTCTTCCCTCCCTCACTCTTGTAAGAATATAACTTCATTCTTCCCTCCCTCACTCTTGTAAGAATATAACTTCATTCTTCCCTCCTCACTCTTATAAGAATATAACTTCATTCTTCCCTCCTCACTCTTGTAAGAATATAACTTCATTCTTCCCTCCCTCACTCTTGTAAGAACATAACTTCATTCTTCCCTCTCTCACTCTTGTAAGAATATAACTTCATTCTTCCCTCCTCACTCTTGTAAGAATATAACTTCATTCTTCCCTCCTCACTCTTGTAAGAACATAACTTCATTCTTCCCTCCTCACTCTTGTAAGAATATAACTTCATTCTTCCCTCCCTCATTCTTGTAAGAATATAACTTCATTCTTCCTCCTCACTCTTGTAAGAATATAACTTCATTCTTCCCTCCTCACTCTTGTAAGAACATAACTTCATTCTTCCTCCTCACTCTTGTAAGAATATAACTTCATTCTTCCCTCCCTCACTCTTGTAAGAATATAACTTCATTCTTCCCTCCTCACTCTTGTAAGAATATAACTTCATTTTCCCCTCCCTCACTCTTGTAAGAATATAACTTCATTCTTCCCTCCTCACTCTTGTAAGAATATAACTTCATTCTTCCCTCCTCACTCTTGTAAGAACATAACTTCATTCTTCCTCCTTCACTCTTGTAAGAATATAACTTCATTCTTCCCTCCTCACTCTTGTAAGAACATAACTTCATTCTTCCCTCCCTCACTCTTGTAAGAATATAACTTCATTCTTCCCTCCTCACTCTTGTAAGAACATAACTTCATTCTTCCCTCCTTCACTCTTGTAAGAATATAACTTCATTCTTCCCTCCTCACTCTTGTAAGAGCATAACTTCATTCTTCCCTCCCTCACGCTTGTAAGAATATAACGTCATTCTTCCCTCCTAACTCTTGTAAGAATATAACTTCATTTTCCCCTCCCTCACTCTTGTAAGAATATAACTTCACTCTTCCCCCTCACTCTTGTAAGAATATAACTTCATTCTTCCCTCCCTCACTCTTGTAAGAATATAACTTCATTCTTCCCACTGCACTTTTCAGAGTAACTGAAAGCGAAGTCTCCGCAAAAGCGAGGACCCGAGACTGATCTGACGGGTGTTGGAGGGAAGACAGGATTGAAGTCGCTTCTTGATAAATATATTATTCGTGGGTTTACCCAGAAAATTGGTCCAAGATATGCAAGGGAAGGACACGAGATTATCAATCGCCTTCCAAAAAAAGTCTGCAGAGAAACGGAATGCACACACAAGATATATACATATATAGATATATATATATATATATATATATATATATATATATATATATATATTCATGATGTTGCCTTGTAATACGTATATCCTCCTATAATTTTGACATATTAATTTTTCATGTGTTATGTTTAATGATAATGGTTGTTGAAGTGTCATATTTAGTTTGGCATCAGATCTCAAAAGAACTAATGATTAAGTAACTTGATAGCGTAATTTAGAATTGTTAATACAATTTTAATAGTAACGTAGTTTTGAATAATATCTTTCTTGGTAAAAGCGTAGTATTTGAACACGTGTGTGTGTGTGTGTCCAGGAAGGGCTTGTTTCATTTCAATTGTCATCAGTTGAGATAAGAGGGAGCGCTTTGTTTTGGGTTAGTGATGACAGGTTTGGGATAACAAATGCGATTCGTCCCATACGGGCTCAAAACAAGTGATTTCATGTTGTTACATGCGTTGGTCGAGTCACGTACGCCACTCTGAGAGAAAGAACACGTGTCCTGATCAATTACGTCATGTTTTGTAAGATTGCATTCAAAACGTTTTGCTGGGATAACGTAACTTTCCTTCTAGAAGCTTCTCCATTGTATCTGGCACCCAAAATGCTTTAATGACGTCACTTCCCTGCTTCTAGAACTTTTGTATCTCGTACCCAAAATGCTTTAATGACATCATGTAATTGTTTTACGTGTTACTGGAATCCAAAAATTTGTTTCATTCTGATTCCTGAGACCAGTCGAATTGGTTCCCTCTCTCTCTCTCTCTCTCGTTCTTAGGAAGAGATCACTTTTAACGTAGTATTTTGTGGTCACATATTAACATTAACTTTTGAGATCTGAATTTAGTAAAGTTATTTAGTTCGTAACGGCGCCTGGTAAAAAGTGTGTTTTGTGTAACGCAGCTGCAGCAAGTGATTTACAGAGGTTTTCACAAGTTGTGTAAGGTAACGTGAATTTTACTTATTAATACCATGGTATGATAAGTTAGGAAATTTTGAACAAGTGAAATCATTATTGATAAATCTTATGTGTATTTTTGTGTGTTTTTCTATTTACAATCTCTTTATATTTTCACATTTTTATGTTGGTGATGTAACATTTATTTGCGTAGCATTTTAAATATTTCTTGGTAATTTAACATTGCATACGTAATTTAACATTGAATACTTGATTTCATTTATTGAGATTTTCTTTTCAAATCTCGAGTAATTCTTGATAGTTTAAATTTTGCTTGATTAATTTAAATTCCTGATAAAGTTTTTGTGAATTAGTTTTGTTTCATAATTTAATTCAAGAATCAATTGAGTGTTGTATTATTTTCAAGTAATAATAAATATTTCAGATTGTGAATTCTAATTAATTGTGAATTCTAATTATAAACTTTGAATTTGAAAATAAATTTTTGTATTAACATTTTTAGGAAAACAGTGTTTCATTTATTGATCACCAGTGAATAGGATTGACTGTGTGTGCATAAGGCAAAGTGATAAACATGTTTTGTTCTTTTAGTTTTGCTAAAGTGAATTAAGACCAGGGAGACAGAGTTTTTTGATGGAGTGATGCCCTTCTTCTCTAGAATATTTCTAGTTTAATTTTTGATACCTCACACATATTCTGATAGACTTAGTTTGATTTTTCAAGTGATTGATAAATAAGTTTTTTCTTAAGGGATCACTGTTACCTTTTAGAGTACTCGGTCGTAATAATTAATGTTATGAGAGTTCAGGTATCTGGCTGAAGTGAGGTATATTTTTGAATCTTGAGATTAGTTGTGTAATAACCAGGTACTTGATACGCATCGTGACAATATATATATATATATATATATATATATATTACCAGATATATATATATATATATATATATATATATATATATATATAATATGTAGATATGTGTGTGTGTATAACTGAATCACGAAAATATGGAACGTGATAAACATATAATAAAGCAAAATCCACTGAAGATAAAGAGAAACAATGGAGTGCATGTAATCTTCAACTGTCGTCCTTTACTTACCAGACTGCTAAGTAAGGACGACAATCGAAAGGGAAATCAGTGCTCCATTGTTTTTCTTTCCTTCGTGATTTTGTGTTTATATATATATATATATATATATATATATATATATATATAAATTTCTGACTCACGTCATTAGGATCGAACCCAGGTCTCTCAGGTGGAAAGCAAGGGCGTTACCCACTGGGCCATACAAGTCTAAAAGAAGTCGGAACCTGAGAGCAACTGCACCCAAGGAATTACCTGGGCAAGCTAACTGCTTGCATACCAGCGAGTTTTCCCAACTTCCAGACTCAGCAATGACCCAATGGACAACATTTCATTCGAATTACTTCTGAGTGAATAAGATAGAAATCATCAACACACAATCACGTGTGGAACAGAAATAAATTTCTGACTCACTTTTGGGATCGAACCCTGGTCTCTCAGGTGGAAAGCGTCTGGCGTTACCCTCTGGGCCATTCTTCTTCTAACAAGTCGGAACCTGAGAGCAACTGCTAGTCGCTCGAATTACCTGGGCAAGCTAACTGCTTGAAATATGACATTTCCCCAACTTCCCGACTCAGCAATGACCCAATGGAATCATTTCATTCAATTATCCACATCTTTTAGCGCCTTTTTAGAAATCATCAAACACAATCTATTGGATCAGAAATAAATTTCTGACTCACGTAAGGATCATTTCAGGTCTCTTAGGTGGAAATTTTCATCTGGGCGTTACCCCTGCAGTCATACAAGTCTAAATTTTGTCTCGGAACCTGAGACTGTTCTTAGGTTTACCTGGGCATATCAGCTATTAACTGCTTGCATACCATGAATTTCCACCAGGCTGTAAATATTTTTCAATGACCCAATGGACAACATTTGAAAATTATCCCTGTTTGCGTAATAAGATAAAATCATCAACAAACAATCACGTGTTAAACCGAAATAAATTTCTGACTCAGTTCGGGATAACTCAGGACTCTCAGGTGGGTCAAGGGCGTAACCCACTGGGCCATTTTACAAGTCTAAAAAGTAAACCTGCTTTTTCTGCCCTAAAAATCCTGTGTTGTTTACCAATGCCTAAATTGATTGCATACCGGGGGTTTGTGTTCCCCAACTTGCCGACTCAGCAATGACCCAATTGGAAAACATTTAAGGAGCGCATTATTCAGGAAAAGTAAATTAATTGGTTTAAAATCATGAATATCAAATAACGTGTGGAATGAAATAAATTTTGACTGAGTTGATGGACCAGATTCTTAGGTTACAAGGGCGTTACCCATTGAGTTCATGACAAGTCATTCATTTGTTTTCGGAGAAAACCGATAATTTTTTCGAACGGTAAATTACCTGGGCAATTTTTCTCTCGAGACAAAACCAGCAATTTTCCCAATTCCCAACTCAAATGACCCAATGGACAGCATTTCATTCAAGATTATCCCTTCTGAGGAATAAGACTAATCTTTAAAACTGGCGAATATCGTGTGGAACAGAAATAAATTTTGATAGATGGGAGAACCCATGGTCTCTCAGGTAATGATGGGCGTTCCCACTGGGCCATACAAGTCTAAAGTAGTCGGAACCTAGCAACTGCATATAGGAATACCTGGGCAAGCTAATATATATATACCATAGTTTTCCCCAACTTCCCGACTCAGCAATGACCCAATGGACAATATTTCATTTATTTCTGTTCCACACGTGATTGTGTGTTGATGATTTCTATCTTATTCACTCAGAAGGGATAATTCGAATGAAATGCAATTGTCTATTTGGGTCATAAGTTTTGAGACGGAATTTGGGGAAATCATTACTTTTTGCAAGCAGTTAGCTTTTGCCAGGTAATTCTTCGGTGCAGTTGCTCAGGTTCCGACTTCTTTTAGACTTTATGGCCCAGTGGGTAACGACAGCTTGTTTCTCCACCTGAGAGACATTTTCAAGATCCCGGACGTGAGTCAGAAATTTATTTTTGTTCCACACGTGATTTGTGTTGATGATTTCTATCTTATTCACTCAGAAGGGATAATTCGAATGAAATGTTGTCCATTGGGTCATTACATGAGCGGAGTTGGAAAAGCTGGTATGCAAGCAGTTGATTGCCCAGGTAATTAAAGGGATGAACCACCTCAGGTTCCGACTTTTTAGACTTGTATGGCCCAGTGGGAAACGCCCTTGCTTTCCACCTGAGAGACCTTTTTACGATCCCGACGTGAGTCAGAAATTTATTTCTGTTAAAAACGTGATTGTGTGTTGATGATTTAAATCTTATTCACTCAAAGTGGATAATTCGAATGAAATGTTGTCCATTGGGTCATTCTGAGTCGGGAAGTTAGGGAACATCGCTGGTATGCAAGCAGTTAGCTTGCCCAGGTAATTCCTGACGGGCAGCAGTTGCTCAGGTTCTGGACTTCTTTTAGACTTGTATGGCCCAGTGGTAACGCCCTCTTTCCACCTGAAGACCTGGGTTCGATCCTGACGTGAGTCAGAAATTTATTTCTGTTCCACACGTGATTGTGTGTTGATGATTTCTTTATCTTATTCACTCAGAAGGGATAATTCTGAATGAAATGTTGTCCATTGGGTCATTGCTGAGTCGGGAAGTTGGGGAAAATTCTGCTGGTATGCAAGCAGTTAGCTTGCCCAGGTAATTCCTGGGTGCAGTTCTGCTGGTTCCGACCTCTTTAGACTTGTATGGCCCAGTGGGTAACGCCCTTGCTTTCCACCTGAGAGACCTGGTTCGATCCTGACTGAGTCAGAAATTTATTTCTGTTCCACACGTGATTGTGTGTTGATGATTTCATCTTATTCTGCTCAGAAGGGATAAGTCGAAAATGTTGTCCATTGGGTCATTGCTGAGAAGGGGAAGTTGGGGAAAACTCGCTGGTATGCAAGCAGTTAGCTTGCCCAGGTAATTCCTGCTGGAAGGTGCAGTTGCTCTCAGGTTCCGACTTCTTTTAGACTTGTATGGCCCAGTGGGTAACGCCTTGCTTTCCACCTGAGAGACCGGTTTTGATCCTGACGTGAGTCAGAAATTTATTTCTGTTCCACACGTGATTGTGTGTTGATGATTTCTATATATATATATATATATATATATATATATATATATATATATATATATATATATATATATATATATATATATATATATATTCACAAACAGCTACAAATCCTGTTTAATATGCAATTCGCAATACCTCCGGGAAATAATACTGTAGCTGTAACAGACAAGTGGTATTCCCATAGCAGGTTTGAACCACAGACAGAGACTACCTTAGCCTCCAGTGGGGAGTCGCATTAGGGATAAGTTATTCTCGAGGTGAAGTGAACTGGATGTTAAACGACATTTATGGCTTAATATTTATGAAACTAAAATATGTCACGGTTATGTGATATATAATATAAAATCTCCTCTTCCTCGAAAAATTATTCCAAGGGGGGAATCATAATTGATAATTGGTAGTCATCTGAAGGATTCGAATCACTATCTCAGATTTCAGCGACGAGTTCTCTTACCACTGGACTGTCAAGAGAGGTATAAGTTGATGCCAACTCTGCCGTAAATATACCCATCGAATGCAGGTGCAGAAATTCTTCAATTATGCGAATTGACTGAGCCAAGGCCCAGTCGGAAAAGGTAAAATAAAAAAAACTATACGGGTGTCAAACAGCAACTCCACACCCTTACTCCCTTTGGCATAATTTTCGAGATAGAGGGGATTTTATATTGTATATCACATACACTGTGACATATTTTGAGCTCAAATAAGCCAAAAATGTTTTACATTTTAAACTGACACCTTGATGCAACAGGAATAATAAATGATGCTAGCTTATTTTCACCTCATTTGTTTAAAAACAAATTTATGACTTTTGATAATTACACTTAAAAATAAAAGACATTCATTTTAAATTAGCATAGATATCAACCATAATTTTCATGAAAGTAGATTGTTTATGTTATATTGATATATCACATACACCGTGACATATTTTAGATTCACAAATATCAAGCCACAAATATCGTTTTTAATATGCAATTCACTAAACCTGGGGACTACTGATTTCTGCCAGTCTAATTATAATTAGAATGATGTTTCATGCGTTTTTCCATTGTCAAAAAAAAATTTATATTGAAAAGAAACAACTGCCCTATTTTAAAAACAACGATTTACAGTGACTTAAAATGATTTTGTATATTTTATCAACATGCTTCAGTACAACGCCTTGAAAACAGCCCTTTGTTAAAGAGCTGTTGTGTCGCGAACATAAATTTGGAAATGATTCGTTATTTTTATGTTGAAGGCA
>NC_089751.1:45580616-45605616 GCF_040412425.1 Macrobrachium rosenbergii | reverse complement strand
TATATATATATATATATATATATATATATATATATATATATATATATATATATATATATATATATATATATATATATATATATATATATATATAGAACCTACTCATTTTCGGTATGCTTGCCATTTGAAGCCTTAGATCCAAATGGAAGAATATGAAGTAATCCTGATGCCGTAGCAAGGTTCGAACCGAATCCAGGGTATACTGTAAGTACAAGGTCACGTCTTCCTGATCCTCTGGATGCGGGTTTGAACCCTGATGCAGGTAGAATCACTCCATATTCTTGCCTTTGGATCTAAGGCTTTGTAATGACAAAAATATCCAAAAAATTTGCCCATAATTTGAGAGGTTAATAGGGCACTGTGGTTATTACAATTACAAATATGTATATGTATATATATATGTATATATAATTATATATACTGTATGTATATATATACATATATATGCATGTAAGTATATATATATATATATATATATATATATATATATATATATATATATATATATATATATATATATATATATATATATATATATATATATATACTCTGTATATATATACATATATACTGTATAGTATGTAAGTATAATATATATATATATATATATATATATATACTGTATATATATACATATATACTGTATATGTATGTATGTATAATTATAATATATAATATATATATATATATATATATATATATATATATATATATATATATATATATATATAATATATTATATATATATACTCACTTAACTTTGAATGATTTACGCCCAAAACAAATGGTATGACCACAGTCACATCTAAAGCTATGTGCTTCTCATATGGAACATAAAATGACAGTGATTTGATGAAGGGTGCATTAAAACGCTGTCGTTACCAGTAATCCGTCCATAAAGGAATAAGCTCAAATTCCGATGAGGGTAAACGTACTTTTTTGCGTATACGAGTAACTCCCTTGTGGATAGAAGCTATTCTAACAATAAAGAGCGTTTGATAGCTATGGGTTACATGTTGCATAATATTCGAAAAAATTGTTATGTCTGTTTTATAACGAACACTTACGGCTAAGAAAAGTAAGCCGATGTCAGAATCTGCATCTATCTGTATACCTTATTTTTACGTAGCATTAGTAAGACATATACATACACACATTTATTTATATATATATATATATATATATATATATATATATATATATATATATATATATATATATATATATATATATATATAAATGTGCGTGAGTGTATGTATGTATCTTACTAATGCTACACGAAAATAAGGTATGCAGCTAGATGCAATTCTGACGTCGTGCTTACTTTTCTTCGCCATAAGTAAAGCAATTACTTTTAAAATCGTAGTTTTCATTGTCGGGTCAATTTAGATTGTTTCCAAAGATTCCGGAATTTAGCTTGGATTCAGTAAATTGAGGGAATCAAAACGCCAAAAAATTTCACATTTCCCATAAAAATTTTCCCATTAATGACTTTTAAATGTATATTAGTTTCACCAAAGGTTGAATGTGACCAAATGGGCACTTGACTTATTATCTATTTATATATTTACTTATTTTTTGCTCTTAATGAGCATTCTTTGCTATTGGATCATAAATTCTGTAAATCTAAAAAAAAAAAAATCGAGTGGAAAACACAGTAATTCTACGTATAAATGGAATTTATCTGATAAATGCTAATTTACAAAGAAAAATAACAATCTGTCATAGCAGAGCAGGAAAAGTAAGGGCTTTTGTTAAAAAGAAATAAATAAAAACGTGAAATGTTCTTGATATGAATTGCTTTCAGGGAGGAAAATTGACATTCTGTCCAAACCTCAAATTTCCGCCTGCGGACTGGCTGACAAATAAAATATTTTTTTTGAAGGATTCAATATTTTGATGATGAACACGCTGAGTTGTTTGCATCACTGGAGTCGGAATGGAATTTTCAATGGTGAAAAATAGGCACACAGATCACGTGGAATCCCTGGGGGAATCCCTGGGGGAATCCCTGGGGCAATCCCTGGAGCAATCCCTGGGGGAGAGTGAGGTCGAGGAAGAGCTTATACGAGATCGTAGTTTTTTCTCACCCAACCCTTGAAACTCTAGCTTAAAAATGATTGGGACGCAAATATATAGCAATAGCAATCTGAACAAAAGGATATTGAGATAGAACAAAAAATTTTGTTTATTAACTAATGACACACGAGTATTCTTATTACCCGACTGGTTCATTGCTACTGTAAACCACGAGTAGTTTTTATTACCTGACTGCAAACTCTTTTACCAACGCCATCTCATTCTAAAATTTACAAACGTATTCTGGAGTACTTTTTTCTTATATACTTTTCTTTTCTAAGTTGGACACCTAAGTATCTTTTCATGTGGAGTAAAATCAGCCTGGAAAAACATGCGAAGTAATCCGTATTGGTATTAAATACACGTTTATGATTAGCACCTTCTTGTGTGCAAACCAATGAAAACTATTTTAGGTAAGTACATAGATTCCCGATAAACCTATGTAAAATGATCTTCCACTGTCAGTCCTGTTGTAAGTCAAACCGAGAGATAAAACCCAGTAATACAAGTCTGAGGTTTATTTAGTAATGTTAGATCTCCGTCATTCTTGCACTTTCTTTAATAACTATCAACTATGCTCGGTTAGGTGTGGTTAGGAAGCAACCCCATTAATCATTCCATTTATACAGTCCCAGGGTTAGGTTTTAATGGGAGGGTTGGGGGCGGGGAGATGCCCTCCTGCTAGGTAAGGACTTAATAACCTAGGTAGATTGGGTGGGGGGCCAAAAGGGAGTAAAGACCCCAAGACTAGGTAAGGACTTAATACCCTAAATAGACTGGGTGGGGGGCCAAAAGGGGGTAAAGACCCCAAGGCTAGGTAAGGACTTAATACCCTAAGTAGACTGGGTGGGGGCCCTAAAGGAGGTAGAGACCCCAAGGCTAGGTAAGGACTTAATACCCTGGGTAGAATAGGTGGGGGCCAAAAGGGGGTAAATACCCCAAGGCTAGGTAAGGACTTAATACCCTAGGTAGATTAGATGGGGGCAAAAGGGGGTAAAGATCCCAAGGCTAGGTAAGGACTTAAAACCCTAGGTAGATTGGGTGGGGGCCAAAAGGGGGTAGAGACCACAAGGCTAGGTAAGGACTTAATACCCTGGGTAGAATAGGTGGGGGCTAAAAGGGGGTAAATACCCCAAGGCTAAGTAAGGACTTAATACCCTAGGTAGATTGGGTGGCGGCCAAAAGGGGGTAAATACCCCAAGGCTAGGTAAGGACTTAATACCCTAGGTAGATTAGATGGGGGGCAAAAAGGGGGTAAAGATCCCAAGGCTAGGTAAGGACTTAAAACCCTCGGTAGATTGGGTGGCGGCCAAAAGGGGGTAAAGACCCCAAGGCTAGGTAAGGACTTAAAACCCTAGGTAGATTGGGTGGGGGGCCAAAAAGGGGGTAAAGACCCCAAGGCTAGGTAAGAACTTAATACCCTAGGTAGATTGGGTGGGGGGCCAAAAAGGGGGTAAAGACCCCAAGGCTAGGTAAGGACTTAAAACCCTAGGTAGATTGGGTGGGGGCCAAAAGGGGGTAAAGACCCCAAGGCTAGGTAAGGACTTAATACCCTAGGTAGAGGAGGGGTAAAGACCCCAAGGCTAGGTAGATTAAAACCATAGGTAGATTGGGTGGGGGCCAAAAAGGGGTAAAGACCCCAAGGCTAGGTAAGGACTTAAAACCCTAGGTAGATTGGGTGGGGGCCAAAAGGGGGTAAAGACCCCAAGGCTAGGTAAGGAAAAACCCTAGGTAGAGGCCAAAAGGGGTAAAGACCCCAAGGCTAGGTAAGGACTTAAAACCCTAGGTAGATTGGGTGGGGGCCAAAAAGGGGTAAAGACCCCAAGGCTAGGTAAGGACTTAAAACCCTAGGTAGATTGGGTGGGGGCCAAAAGGGGGTAAAGACCCCAAGGCTAGGTAAGGACTTAATACCCTAGGTAGATTGGGTGGCGGCCAAAAAGGGGGTAAAGACCCCAAGGCTAGGTAAGGACTTAAAACCCTAGGTAGATTGGGTGGGGGCCAAAAGGGGGTAAAGACCCCAAGGCTAGGTAAGGACTTAAAACCCTAGGTAGATTGGGTGGGGGCCAAGATTAAAGACCCCAAGGCTAGGTAAGGACTTAAAAAGGGATTGGGTAAAAAGACCCCAAGGCTAGGTAAGGACTTAAAACCCTAGGTAGATTGGGTGGGGGGCCAAAAAGGGGGTAAAGACCCCAAGGCTAGGTAAGGACTTAATACCCTAGGTAGATTGGGTGGCGGCCAAAAAGGGGGTAAAGACCCCAAGGCTAGGTAAGGACTTAAAACCATAGGTAGATTGGGTGGGGGCCAAAAGGGGGTAAAGACCCCAAGGCTAGGTAAGGACTTAAAACCCTAGGTAGATTGGGTGGGGGCCAAAAAGGGGTAAAGACCCCAAGGCTAGGTAAGGACTTAATACCCTAGGTAGATTGGGTGGGGGCCAAAAGGGGGTAAAGACCCCAAGGCTAGGTAAGGACTTAAAACCCTAGGTAGATTGGGTGGGGGCCAAAAAGGGGTAAAGACCCCAAGGCTAGGTAAGGACTTAAAACCCTAGGTAGATTGGGTGGGGGCAAAAAGGGGGTAAAGACCCAAAGGCTAGGTAAGGACTTAAAACCCTAGGTAGATTGGGTGGGGGCCAAAAAGGGTAAAGACCCCAAGGCTAGGTAAGGACTTTAAAGCCAAAAGGGGGTAAAGACCCAAGGCTAGGTAAGGACTTAAAACCCTAGGTAGATTGGGTGGGGGCAAAAAGGGGGTAAAGACCCCAAGGCTAGGTAAGGACTTAAAATAGGTAGACCAAAAAGGGGGTAAAGACCCCAAGGCTAGGTAGATAGGGTGGGGCCAAAGGGGGTAAAGACCCCAAGGCTAGGTAAGGACTTAAAACCCTAGGTAGATTGGGTGGGGGCCAAAAGGGTAAAGACCCCAAGGCTAGGTAAGAACTTAAACCCTAGGTAGATTGGGTGGGGGCCAAAAAGGGGTAAAGACCCCAAGGCTAGGTAAGGACTTAAAAAGGTAGATTGGGTGGGGGCAAAAGGGGGTAAAGACCCAAGGCTAGGTAAGGACTTACCCTAGGTAGATTGGGTGGGGGCCAAAAAGGGGTAAAGACCCTAGACTTAATACCCTAGGTAGATTGGGTGGGGCCAAAAGGGGGTAAAGACCCCAAGGCTAGGTAAGGACTTAAAACCCTAGGTAGATTGGGTAAAGACCCCAAGGGGGACTTAAAAAAGATTGGGTGGGGACAAAGGGCTAGGTAAGGACTTAATACCCTAGGTAAGGCAAAAAGGGGGTAAAGACCCCAAGGCTAGGTAAGGACTTAAAACCCTAGGTAGATTGGGTTGGGTAAAGACCCCAAGGCTAGGTAAGGACTTAAAACCCAAAGCAAGGGGGTAAAGACCCCAAGGCTAGGTAAGGACTTAAAACCCTAGGTAGATTGGGTGGGGGGCCAAAAAGGGGGTAAAGACCCCAAGGCTAGGTAAGGACTTAAAACCCTACGTAGATTGGGTGGCGGCCAAAAAGGGGTAAAGACCCCAAGGCTAGGTAAGGACTTAAAACCCTAGGTAGATTGGGTGGGGGGCCAAAAAGGGGGTAAAGACCCCAAGGCTAGGTAAGGACTTAATACCCTAGGTAGATTGGGTGGCGGCCAAAAAGGGGGTAAAGACCCCAAGGCTAGGTAAGGACTTAATACCCTAGGTAGATTGGGTGGCGGCCAAAAAGGGGGTAAAGACCCCAAGGCTAGGTAAGGACTTAAAACCCTAGGTAGATTGGGTGGGGGGCCAAAAAGGGGGTAAAGACCCCACGGCTAGGTAAGGACTTAATACCCTAGGTAGATTGGGTGGCGGCCAAAAAGGGGGTAAAGACCCCAAGGCTAGGTAAGGACTTAAAACCCTAGGTAGATTGGGTGGGGGCCAAAAGGGGGTAAAGACCCCACGGCTAGGTAAGGACTTAATACCCTAGGTAGATTAGGTGGGGGCCAAAAGGGGGTAAAGACCCCAAGGCTAGGTAAGGACTTAAAACCCTAGGTAGATTGGGTGGGGGGCCAAAAATGGGGTAAAGACCCAAGGCTAGTTAAGGACTTAATACCCTAGGTAGACTGGGTGGGGGGTCTAAAGGAGGTAGAGACCACAAGGCTAGGTAAGGACTTAATACCCTAGGTAGATTAGGTGGGGGGCCAAAAGGGGGTAAAGTCCCCAAGGCTAGTTAAGGACTTAATACCCTACGTGGATTAGGTGGGGGGCCATAAGGGGGTAAAGACCCCAAGCTTTCATTTTAACAATGTTCATGAAAATCATGTCGCAAAATACAATCATATCCTGATAAAATTTTATATTGATTGCGAAAATGTGTATTGCCACTGGGTCTTCATTACTTTTATTAGTTCTCTGTAAAAGAAAACCATAGTGCTGGCTTTGTCTGTCCGTTCGCCCTCAGATCTTAAGGAGAGCACTGACTCCATAAGGCCCCATTATAAAGTAAGTGCTTATAACTACCTTATGAATGAAGGGATTTGCTTCAAATATCTACCACTTATTTTTCACCTAATAATAAAATTTTCGATGTGTGAAATTTAGAAATTTGACTTCTAAGTTAATTTTTTTGTATTTGATAAAAGGATTTTAAAACCTTTTAAAAATAATATGCAAAAAAAAAAAAAAAAATCACTCAAAATGAATTTCCCACGTACAAAATCAAGATATATAGTTATACTACATTCTGTAAAAGATTTATCGAATATGGTTCAGTCTTCTTGGAGTCATACGCCTTTATTTTTGAAAAATTAAGTTTTGAGAAAACGGCAAAAGAAAAAAATATATGGTTATTTTGTAATAACTATGAAACTATGACAGTTAGAAGGCTGATTTTTCACAAAAACTATTTTTTCGTATAAGAAATATGCCCTGAAATTTGCACTATAATCAGATGAATAGAAACGTGCTCTCTCTTGATTTATATGTTAACTAAAATTTGCACTTACATATATATATATATATATATATATATATATATATATATATATATATATATATATATATATATATATATATATATATATATATATATATATATATATATATATATATATATATAATATATGAAGAAAAAGGCCCATAAAACACTATTTGAATTGTTGAAACCATATATTTTGAGCACTTCCTTCTGTGCCCATGTTCACTGGTAAAATATGGACACATGAGGTGTTACAAGAGTATACAGTATATATACAAAGCATATGTAAGTGTGGCAGTATATATACTTTTGTAACACATCATCTCCCCACGTATTACCAGTGAACAGGGGCACAGAAGGAAGTGCTCGAAATATATGGTTGCAACGTTCAAATATTGTTTCACGGGCCTTTTTCATCTTCATATTATACTGTTTTATTACAGTAAAAGATATTCATATATATATATATATATATATATATATATATATATATATATATATATATATATATATGTGTGTGTATATATATATATATACATATATATTATATATGTATATGTATAAATATATATATACATATATATTATATATATATATGTATAAATATATATATATACATATATATTGTTTAATAGTGCAAAGTTTTTTCATAATAAATATTCATTAATATGCTATCAATATAATGTTTTCTCCCTAACCTATAAAAATTAGCATATGCTCCCTAAAAAAAATAGTAGGCTACATGCTACCAGTGCGAAATGTTTTCCAATAAAATTAAATGCCCTAATGAGGTTAGGCAAGGAAATGGTATTCTAGGAAGGGTTTGTTCCCATCGTTTTACAATAGCCCTAAAGTTTTCTTCATAACCTATAAAAATATATGCTATCAATATAAATTTTCCACATAACCTATATACGCTACCACTGTACATGTTTTCCGTCCAGACGTTGGAGTGGCAAATAAACAAACAACAGCGAGGATAAGTAAACAAACGCTGAACAACCAAGCCTACACAAGTCACGAGTCAGACGACAACTTACTGCAGTAAAATCAAGCTTTGTGGTCGTATAATTATTACAATATTATGAAAAGCAGTAATCACTAATTAGAATATGGTAATTCTAAGCCGGCTGTCCGCCGTGAGCTAGCCTATTTTTTGGGGGTGTTTACTGATTACAATTTTGCCGTATTAGCTATGGAGGGGGTGGGGGGCTCGCCGCGGAATGCCGGCTTAGACCTACCCCGCGTTAGGTAATTCAAGTCGTGTAGTCTTCAAAGGTCAATACAGTTTAGTTACAGCCGGCGGACAAAATATTACTTTAAATTCTTGTAAAGCAAGTAAAATAACATAGAAAAACGTCAATTGCCATAGTCTAGCTCACCGCGGACAGCCGGCTTTGAATTACTTAGAATATCACTAATTAGAATATCACTAATTTAGGAAAACAAATCCCTTACCTAAATATGGGCGTTCTGGTGTTGTTGCTATCCTAGGCGAGGCCGAGACAATTCCTTTTTGCTTCCGTCCCCCTCTTGTAACAAACTTACGAGACCCCATCGTTCAAATTTCTCCCTCATAAGGGTGGTACGTCTCTTGCCTATGGCAATGGAATTGCATGAATACACTACACGATAAGAAAATCCGAAAAGGTAATGCGTCACAAAGCACTAGGATATCGCTTGAACCAGGACCACACACAAATTGAGATGGTTTATTGGTAAAACCCGACTCTCTGTTTGGAACTGCTACGTACTTATATCATATTTCCAAAAATATGCAGTAAAAATATGTCAAGAAATATAAAATATTATATATATACTAGCTGGCATGGTAAATATGTGATACGACTATGACGAGGTCAAAATATCGAGATACAGAGATATATATTTACTTTGATTTGATATTTTTTTAGAGAACGAACCGGCTGGTTAGTTTTAGTAGGAAACTGAAGTAAATTTCTCACTTTCTAATGCTCAGAATTGGCAAGTCATACAGACATTGCATGACAATTTGTCACTCAATGTCGCTCACAGGGCGATATCGAGATACATATGTACTCTGATATATTTTTTTGAGAGAAAGAGCCAGTTTTTATCGTAGATAATGTGTATTTTAGTGGGAAAGTGGAGTACATTTCTCACTTCAACCTAAAAAGTCATACAAAAATTTAGCGACAATTTTTCGCTCAATGCCGCTCAAATGCCGGTAAATGCAGTAAAAAAAAAAAATTAAAAATTTTTCAGCAGTAATATCTCAGGACATGTTTATTTAGGCATATACCAGTCCAAAACTGTAAAAAACTAAAAATCGGTAATTCCTCAAAATTCGGCGATCAGCGCGCCCCTTAGAAACTACTGAGGCTAGAGGACTGCAAATAGTTATGTTAATCATCCACCCTCCAATCATCAAACATACCAAGTTGCAGCCCTCTAGCCTCATTAGTTTTTATTTTATTTAAGATTAAAGTTAGCCATAATCGTACTTCTGGCCACTGGACAGAGGCCGAGTTTCATGGGCCGCGGCTAAGAGTTTTATGGGCCGTGGCTGAGGCCACTACCGGACAGGAAAGTTCGGCGCATTTTTTACTTGTTTTGTTCTGTGACTGACTCGGACATGAAGAGGCCTGTCTGTTGGACAGGCAATCTGAGCCACGATTTGCTTTCGTCATAGTCTGCACACCCTAAGGGGATGAGTTTTGTTTTAACCAAATCCAGAAGTCAAAAACTACGTGAGACAGAGCTGAAGGGGAGGCAGGAGGGGGAATCCCTCCTCCCCAGGAGAAGAATTTATCAAAATACTACCATCTGAAGCTATTACTGTTTTCACAAGCGCAGTTTTACCCGATTTTCCAGAAACTGTATCAAGTGGAAGAAGAGTTCCAAGAACACAGATATTTGTCTACGAGAACAACTCAAATCCTATGCCCTAAAATTGAATCTGTTTCTCTCAAGGGTAAAAAAGTATCCTGGTTTGCAACATGGGCCTATTCCACAGCAAGTCAGAATATGGAAAAGAAGAATGGATGCCAAAATAGAATGTTGTGTAAGAAAAGCAAAACAAAGCTTATCCAAAAAGTGTGAAAAAGTTGAGACGTCAAGAGGGCACTGTGGGTGTTACAATTAAATACCCACTGGCAAAATATGAGGAGTAACTATATATCTATATATATATATATATATATATATATATATATATATATATATATATATATATATATATATATATATATATATATATATATAATCTTTACTTCGAATGCTGTGTTGCAAATAGTCTCTGCAAAATTTTGCAATTCATGTCTGCCCTGTGGTTTCAGGAAACATTCTCATAGCGATTCTTCAACTACGCCTGAGTGCTTCAGCCTTCCTGGTGTACAAAGGAGATGACATCATTTAACATTATTTCTCTTAGTGAGGTGCAATGGACATTTCCAGGCCATTGCGTTTCCCTTTCGTGATCATCTAGGCTACATATGAAAGTTCTTTATCTCTCCATTTGGCATCTCTTTCCTCTCTAGCCATCTGGGTCCTGATCCTCTTCTTAAAAATTTATTCTCAGATCAACGAGACCTTTAAGAGATATAAGTGCTGTTGCCATGAGATGTTTTGTTTCCATAGAGGAGTACAGGTCGCTCAATCATACTTCCATGGGCAGCTTCAAACCATTTTACTTCCAAACCATTCTAAATTTCATACACTACTGATCTGTACAACCCCTCCTTTTCCAAAACCAGATTTTTAACTTCTAAGAAAATTGTCAGTTTTCTGCTCTAACCCATTGCAAGTATGGATAGTAGCTGTTTTAATAATTACAACCGCCTTTAGCGTATGACTTTATAGATTGCCAGTTCAGTCGGGTTACGTTCTTTCGTTGTCTTTGCAATGATTCCAGTTCTTAACTATCAGGTTTTGTTTCCTCATTCCATTTTCTGTGAAAAAAACAAAAAAATTTCTCGACTACGTGAGGTGTCATTTCTTCTTCAGTTGAAATCATCTCTACAGTGATTCCATCTAAGCCTGGTACTTTCCATTTGCTAACAAT
This sequence comes from Macrobrachium rosenbergii, assembly GCF_040412425.1. NCBI lineage: Eukaryota > Metazoa > Arthropoda > Malacostraca > Decapoda > Palaemonidae > Macrobrachium > Macrobrachium rosenbergii. The sequence continues at coordinate 45,594,563 of NC_089751.1, read as the reverse complement.
CCCTTGTTCTTGACCCCACGAAATCGATCTCTCTTCTTTTGTTATATCTTATTCCCTTTTTGTTTTTACCCATGGATATTTCATTATTGCTTTTGTTGGCTAACCTGACACTAGCCCTGGACATATGGATTTATCTTTTTTTTTTTTTTTGGAAATTATCTGTCACCTTGTCTTGCACAGCCCTCTGTTGAACTTCTCTATTTCCTCTTTGTAATTTTCCTGCATGTCTATTTTCTATTGTTTCCAAGGTTTAACGTAAAATCCAAGGCTATATATATATATATATATATATATATATATATATATATATATATATATATATATATATATATGTATATATATATACTGTATATATATATATGTATATATATATATATATATATATATATATATATATATATATATATATATGTGTGTGTGTGTGTGTGTGTGTGTGTGTGTGTGACAGAAGGGAAGACAATAGATGTAAAGTGGATTAACATATATATATATATATATATATATATATATATATATATATATATATATATATATATATATATATCAATTTGACTGAAAACAAGACGGAAGCCTTGGATATCGCATGAAACGTATGAATGATTTATACAGCTGCAAATATACTTCGGATTCTATTGCGAAACCATCTCCATGTTCATCTCCCAGAACCCCTATGGTAATAAATTCAGATACCCTGTCAGCTTTTTCGTGGGGTGCTTTCAATTCCAGTGGCAAGTTGGCGATCATAGCCAATATTTGCTCTTCTAGAGTTCCTATAATTGCTCGTCGTTCTCCGTCTGTCTTGATTATATATTTGGTTTCCATGGCTTTCATCTGTAGAGTCTAAGATATTCGTGTATAAAGTGTCACGAACGAATGCACGCTCATGCCTGTTATTGTATGGGTAGTTCAAATATTAATTTTATGCATCTTCAATTTATTAAGATGTACTGTACAGCATATCTAATAAAGTAATGGCATCTGATATTTCTTTGCCAGGAGACATGCGAGCAAATTACTTTTCAATACATATATATACATTTCACTATAATCAAATGTCTGGGATCACTTGCACCGTCTTTTCCTTGGCTCATCCAATAGAAGCCGCCTCCTGAGGCCATTTCCTTTTGTGGGTTAGACGTTGATCCTTTTTAGGAGCACTCGGAGAGCACCAATCACAAAAGGCTTTGCTGTGCTTTGTGAGAGAAGAGTTTCTCAGGGTGGAGACCATAACGTCTGCTTGTGGTAACGCAGCCGTGTACCAGAAACATCATCGAAGTCTGGGGGCAACTGTATATAATTTAGCCAAGGAGCGAGAGAGAGAGAGAGAGAGAGAGAGAGAGAGAGAGAGAGAGAGAGAGGAGAACAATCTTGACACCCCTTCCCCAATCGTCTCAAGCAGAGAGCGAATTCAGTCTCTCAGCTTAAAGGGATGTACGAGTACTGAGCTTTAGCTGAAGTGAGGAACAAGTCTAAGGAAAAAACTCCAACCAAACCTCTTCTATGAGTTACAGTCGGCCAAAGTAAAATCATTTTGTCTTTTCCTAAACGTTTTAAATCGCACCGTTTTCCAAGCCGTAGGCCACTGCTTCTATACAGCCTTTTTCACGCATTGTGCGGCATCATTGCTATTTTAGACATACATGTTTATTTATTGCTTATTGCTTTTGTGGGCATTTTCCTCTATAGTTCCTCTTCGTACGGAAATTCCGTTTTCCAGAATTTTGCCTGGTCACGTGATGACTATTTGTGTTTATTCCATTTTGTTTTATATTCATGATAATGTTAATAGTTAGGAAAACGCCGGTTCCCTTTGTGCCAGAAGATTGCTAAATCATTTTCACATAACAAAAATAATTACAATAGCGATATTTTTTTCTGCCATTTTGACAAGTTAGTAGACACTATTATCTTTAATGGTTCATAATATTTCCTATAAAACATCAAAAGGCTCTTTCTCTTCCACTATACCAACTTTCATTTAAAACTTTTTCAATTTTAACACCACCAAAAATGCGCAAATAGCAGTACATTATGATAAGTACTGGCATAAAAAAAAGAACTTTCTCTCTCTCTCTCTCTCTCTCTCTCTCTCTCTCTCTCTCTCTCTCTCTCTCTCTCTCATAAGGTGAAAATATAGACGATTCACCTCCAGGGGTTTTTTAAGAATTTCGTCACAAGAAAAGAAATGTTCATTATACAAAGTGGTTCTTTCTTTCTATTTTCTTGGGTGTCAAGACGGTTTTGTTTTCTGTTCATTTATTTTTAAGGAAATAAGAGTTCGGAGGCAGCACCAAACATGTCCCTCAAGTCCTAGAATGAATATAGAAACAAACTCCAAACCTCAGCTACAAATTACTTCGAAGTGCACTAATATTTACTTCGCTAAATTAAGGTGTCGAAATTCTTCCTTCTGCTTTTCACTGGCTCAGCTCAATTCCTGCATAGCCCTCCCTCGTGTGCCTGCAGCTCCGAAGTTCTTTCTTTGTCTTCTAATATTTCCGACCTCTTCGAAATGTCCCGTGTGGGACCTCTTGAGAGGAGTGGTACTTCCTCTTGTAAGAGGATCACTTAACTTCACTTTGCTCGGAATCTTTTAAGAGCCTTTCAGAGGATGATCCATATTAAACGTAAGTTGTGAGAGCTCCTGCCGAGAATCAAAATAAACTTATCCTGTCTCGAGTTTTCCTGTAATAATAATAACCCGACAGTGTGATAAATCTAATAAACAGAAGTGAGGCTCCGATCTCTTTTATCTATATTTTTCTGGAGTAGAATAAGAAAGCTTTTCTAATTCTTAACAATAGAAAACGTAACCTTAGACGCATGCGCTCGGATACACTATTATTCATTTTTTCATTGGTAAAAACAGTGTGTGCAGCGAACGCCTTCCCTTTCAGAGATAACTTTAACAACAACTGCAAGGAAATTTGTAAGAGGACAGGCATAGACGCTGAACGGAGTTGATGGTATTTTACAGTATTTTATCAGAGCTCGAGCCGTAGCCATGAAGTTCTATTAGCACATTAAAATTTCCGTAAAGCTGATCGTTTCTAAAGGAAAGATCCTATGACGCCTTTTGTTTCGTGCAATCGATGATCTTCGAGTCAGTTAAAAGGATATTTCATATTTTTTACTTTCATATTTTTTTTTTTACTTTTGATCACGTACCATCTCAACGCAGTGCGCATCATTTGATTCTATCGATATGATCTGTAAGTTTGAAACATTTTTCGGTCGCTATGATTAACGTTTTAAAGAGCCATTTATTTATTTTTTATGGACATAAATATTTGTAAAATCTACATGGTGTAAGGTACAGACCCTGTACATAACTGGGTTTTATTTTATTTTTTAATTCATTTAACCTTTGTGTGAAGTGTGTCCTTATTATCACAACACTTCAAAAATTCATCAATGAATCTGTCACCCAATTATTCTTTATTCTTCGTTATAGTTTAAGGATGAAGGATGTACAATTCACTTGGGTATAAAGGGCTTTATGCCTAGTAACTAGGCAACCTTTGGTCATGTAAACTGAACTTCATAATCACTGAGAAAAATCTTCGGTCTACAGAACATGTACTAAAGGATGAGTTATCTGCTGAGATGCATCACACAACTAATTTTCTTTTCTCGTTTTAATTACACATCTTTTTACTTTATTTACTCTTATACAAGTGACCGTTTATATGACATTCAGGGCAAATATACTTATTTTTAACATGGTAACCAGTGCATTTATGCTTGCATGTGTCTAGCAGTGTGTCTGCTTATTTAACTCGCCAGCGTAGACTTGCGTTGGTTACACTAGAGACTCGGTATATCTGCCAACCTCTAGATCACGTTTGGCATATTTTATTCAGAAGCAATTTAGTCTCAGCTCAGGAAATCAAGAGGCTAATGAAATATTCAACTGGAGGTAGGCGTTAGGTAGCATCTTGATCTATTGATCTGACAGGAAGATAATGTCTTTATCTCGACTTTATAAGCATATTGGGGATGCTAAAGTTACATCCTCCATTTTTCGCGGGTGATATGAAATTACGGTAGCTCTGTGCACAGGACATATTCCTGGACGTGTAAAAGTGCGCTTCTCCCTAGCACAGTCATCAATGAAAACAACTATTGCATTCAATTTAGTAGTACCGATTTATTTTCCTAGTTCTCTAGAATTTTTAATTAATCGATGTGAAATGCAAATGTAAAAAATAAAGGCAGCTGTTACCTGGATTAAAAAGAAAAAACATCGTTAGCGCGACAAGGAAAGAAATGAATGGCAAATTTTATTTACTCGCCTCAGATATCTGTGAATTTGGATACATTACATTAAGCGGTTATATATAATTACTTGCTATTTCTGGTTAACACAATAATCAGTATTATCATAAGGTAAAGAACACTGAGAACGCCTAAATGAGCTTCGCAATAGATTTTTTTCTGTTCCTGGGGGGTTATGTATATATACAGTATTTATATATATATAATATATAGATATATATACATATATATATATACATATATATATATATATATATATATATATATATATATATATATATATATATATATATAGACATATATATATACATATATATATATATATATATATATATATATATATATATAGATAGCGTTCTAAGCTGTGGTGTTACTGGTAACTCGAACAATAGAAGACGGTTGAAGGAGGAAGTACATCTCAGGTGGTCCATAAAATACATTTATTTCAACGTTTCAAAATAAAAGGTTTCATTTTCAAGCTATAAAGATAAAAAACAATAAAATTAACATTAAAAGCGCTAAAATACAAATACAAGACATAATACATTTTATGTACCAAAATTAAAAACTAGTTGCAGCAGGACCAACCATCAAGAGAGGAAGGAAGGACGAAAGTCAGAAGGAACAAACCAGAGACGACAAAAGGCAACAGCTCCTCACCTAAGGTAAAGAGCTGTCGAGGAAGACTGCTAAGTGTTCAATTGGGGAACAAGTTGTTTAATAAACAAGGACTCCTGGATTGTCAATAGTTTGCCATTCGGTGCCCGTCCCAATATTTCAAAATCTTTGTATTGTATGTTATGTTTGCATTTATTGGCGTGTTGCCTGATGTTGGAAAATTATGAATTAGCAAGTTTGCTACCAGTTCGATAGCTAACGCCCTTATGGCAATCAATTCTGACCATTAGTAATCTCTGTGTGGATCCCACGTAGGTCCCTAGATGTAAGGTCCCTAGATTACATCTAGGGCACTTGAACTTGTACACAACACATGAGGTCATCAAAGGGTCACGTTTATCTTTGAATTTAAACAAACTACCCAGAGTAAGTGGATTTGTCGGAATGATATTAAATTTAATTTAATAGCTGGTATATAATTAAGTATGAGTTTTCTTAGTGCATCATGTTTTAGTCTTATGCCAACATGATCATTTTAACACTTCAGTTTACAGGAAGAGAACTTTTACAGGGCTAGGTTCAAATTTTTATAGTCATTTTTTTTACGGCTTTAAATTAAAATCTTTATCTACATTACTTCATCGTGCCTTCTCACTGACATCTAGTTGGGAGTTTCTTCAGAGGAAATCCGCTTCTTACATCAATATTTTACAAGTAATTATTTTCCCACCACACTTTTTCACAGGTATGTTTTTAAACTTCTTAATAACGTTTTTATTTCAAAAGTCTCCTTACCTAATGTGCCTAAGCTTCCGTTTTCTGCAAATGTACCTTTGATCCATGACCAAAATTTCTATGATGCACTAAGAAAACTCATACTTAATTATATACCAGCTATTAAATTAAATTTAATATCATTCCGACAAATCCACTTACTTTGGGTAGTTTGTTTAAATTCAAAGATAAACTTGACCCTTTGATGACCTCATGTGTTGTGTACAAGTTCAATTGCCCTAGATGTAATCTAGAGACCTACGTGGGATCCACGCAGAGGTTACTAAGGGTCAGAATTGATTGCCATAAGGGCGTTAGCTATCGAACTGGTAACAAACTTGCTAATCCATAATTTTCCAACATCAGGCAACACGCCAATAAATGCAAACATAACACAATACAAAGATTTTGAAATATTGGGACGGGCACCGAATGGCAAACTATTGACAATCCAGGAGTCCTTGTTTATTAAACAACTTGTTCCCCAACTGAACACTAGCAGTCTTCCTCGACAACTCTTGACCTTACGTGAGGAGCTGTTGCCTTTTGTCATCTCTGGTTTGTTCCCTCTGACTTTCGTCCTTCCTCTCTTGATGGTTGGTCCTGCTACAACTAGTTTTTAATTTTGCTATATATAATGTATTATGTCTTGTATTTGTATTTTAGCGCTTTTAATGTTAATTTTATTGTTTTTTATCCTTATAGCTTGAAAATGAAACCTTTGTGTTCTGAAATGTTGCAATAAATGTATTTTATGGACAACCTGAGATGTACTTCCTCCTTCAATATATATATATATATATATATATATATATATATATATATATATATATATATATATATATATATATATATATATATATACTATATATATACTGTATATATATATATATATATATATATATATATATATATATATATATATATATATATATATATATATATATATATATATATATATATATATATATATATATAGTGCGTGAGTGTAAGTACTGCTCATAAACTGTATTCAAAATAGCTTGCTTATCATTGTGCTTAATCGAACTGATTTTTAGTGTATTTTTTTGTTTTAAGGATCAGCGGATCCAGTCCACCAAACGCGATTTCAGCAACTACAAAAGTTGAGTTTTATATCAAAAGGTCAATCTAACAGAAATAGGAAAGCTCGGAAGGCACGGTTTCCTCTTGCAGTTTTCTATGTAAACCGGAGGGTGTAAAAAAAAAATGAAATAAAAGCCAAAGCAATTTTTTGACTCCTGGCTGCAGAGAGGAGATAAAAAATCAAGACCCATGAGACGGGAAGGCTGGGACCTTGTTATGAGTTGCTCCAGGGGAGTATTTCTTTTGCGTAGCTGTTGCAGCGTAAACGCTTTATATTTGTATGTAAAGATTTTGTATTTTACTTTATGCATTACACTTTCGGGTATCTTCTTTCATTTAATGAGAATAAATTTCTTAGTAAAATACATAACGCAAATTTAATTTATAGATGGCATTAACGTATGAAGAAACGAATACTGAGTTTAGTTAGATTTATGTATTTCTATCTATAAAACCAGAGAGAATCAATATATAAGGAAGGATATTTATCCAAAAAAAAGGAAAGCTTATGAGCGAATGGCCAGATAAATAATGTGCAGGGTGTTGGGGAAGAATAGAACAGACAGAGAGCAATAAAGAACTCTTGTGATGGAAACAAAGCATGTGTTAGATTTTAGAAATGAGAGCAGCAGGTTTGGTGTAAGGATGCACCCAGTTTTTTGGTGAGGGTGTGGACAAGAGGTTAGTGATCTGTCAAGACAGTGGAAGGTATGCATACGCATAGGTTGCCAGTTGAAGATGACAGGTCCTCTGTCAAATGTACTTTATTTTTTCTGCTTCCATTAATTTTGGACACAAGAAACCAAGGGTTCAGTGACATTACTGATTCTTGCCCTGTGACAGAGCTTGCCTTGATGTTGCCTCCGTTAGTGGTAACTGTAAGGCTAGCCTGAGTGTTAGAAAATGCTAGCGTCAGGGTGTGAATGAGCACTTTCTTGGTGCCTTTGAATGCATCTTATTAGGTGGGGTCCCACATGAGTGTCTTGGCATTGATGCAAGGGTGTCACAGAATGGGGCCATGAGTCGGCGATGTTTGGAAACATGATGACCTAAGAACTCAATGGCGCATTTGTTGGGGTGAATGAGTTGGCCATTTTCCCATAGGAGGGATAGCATGGTCCTGACATATTGTTTGTGTTCTCATGAGTTTCTGGCAAAAATGTGTATATCATCAATGCAGCAGACATAGAAGGGGAGGTCACCTAAGATGTCATCCATCGGCCTTTGGAATATATTTGAAGTGTGTTCTGGAGGGCATGATTATGGCCATGTTCAGGATATCATTTTGGTGGACTGGAACTGAAGTACCACTTCATTAGTTCAGAGTTAGAGAAGGTTATTGGCCTGTGGAGGGTGGATGTGGTGTCCACCATAATAGCAAGTGGGTGGTGGTCAGGTTTCATTTGAAGGTTTAGTTGTGTTTAGTCTCCTGTGGGGCTCCAGTTGTCTGCCAGGTTTCTTGACCATGTGGAGTGGTGAAGCTCAGGGTTTGGAGGCTCTCTGACAAAGGCCCATCCATTCTGTTGCTCTGAAGGTCTTATTAGCAGTGACTATTTTCTCTGGTGGCAGGCAGTGGAATTTAGAAGATCCAGTATTGAGTTTAAGTTTTGGCTAGAATACATTAAAGAACTCCTGCAGGTGGTGGTGTAGGTCAGTGGTCCCTACCAACTAGATGAGTAACTTTTTTGGGCCTTTGGAGAGTTGTGTAAGTATATGTGTCAATAAGATGGCAGAGGGCAATTTCCATGAGCGGCCTATAGTTCCCAAGGAAGTCAGTGCCAAACAGTTTGTTGTGATATCAGCAACGAAATTTCCACATCTATTTACATTCCATCAGTTGGAGGACGAGGTTTCAGGCGCATTAGGATGCTATGAGGATGCTGTTGTAGCCAGAAGTTGAAGCTGGGTGTCAGGCAGTGCAGGCGGTCATGTTTTGACATTGGTATACATGACCTAAGAGTGCCATTGTCCACCTGGAACTTTTTGCTGGAGGCACTATCATCAATTTAAAATCTGGCATCCAGAGGTTACATGCCAGCCACCATTAATCTTTTGGGTGGCTACCTCGAGAATTTTTTGTCCAGTAGCAGTTGAGGGTGCAGTTCATGCTGCTTTTCTGAATTTCTGTAGCTAGTACAGACGTCTGTGTACAGTGTTTGCCTGTGCATTATCGTCATCCTTGTGGTGATTGTTTTTTGTCTCGTAGATGAGGGGGCTATTTGTTGTGAAGCTTCGGAGACCTTCAGCAACTTTTCCACTTCTTCAGGGAGCCGGCCATGGGCACACCTTTAGCACTAAGAAGACAAGCGCGATTGTCAGTATAAATACCGCATAGCCAAATCTCCCTGAAAAGACTAACTTTCTGTGGCTTGCTCTCTGTGTTAAGCTCTGGTAACGTGAGGGGGGGGAGGGAACCCGAGCTCACCCAAGGATACCCTTGCTGATGTGTTCCTCAGCTGCATGTTGAGGAGATCTGGGACTCATCTGGTGCGGGTGGGTAGTGGCAGGGAGAACTCTAGTATGGTAGGTAACCATGGGCTGAATAGTTTGATAAAAATTAGTGGTGAAAATCATATTTCCAGAGCTATTTTGAAGTTTGCCCACTTAATCCCCCTTTAAATGAGAAACACGTGTCCTTGGGTTACTGATAAAATAGTAAAACTGTAGTTGGTGAGTAGATTAGCCTTGTCTCTGGCCAGTTATGTTGGTGCTGTGAAAGTTGTGTTAACAGCATGACACCATAAATTTTTGTTTTTATGCTGATTGAAGTTTGATTTTACATCATCACATCTCTTACGTCATAAAAAAACTTCTCAGTTGCTGACAGATCCTTAATTCTGGCTGTGAAGACATCGAAAGTTGCAATGATACGAGAGGCAATTTTATGACAGTTAAGGTGTGGATGGAGAAATCATGATAAGAGAAATAAAGACATTGGGCGAAAGATGTTTTTGTGATAGAAGTCCTGATAGAACTGCATGATAAAAAATGCAATATTTTAGCCTTGCTTCCTAAGCATCTGCCTTGTCGGATATTTCTGATATCAAATCTTTACAGTAAATTCGCTTTTTGGTAGCCCTAGACACAATGAATTTGTTTATAAAGTCTACTAAAATTCCGGACCACTATACTCTATAGCTAAAAGACCTATTTTTGAATTTGACAAGCAGAACTTAGTTCAGAGAAAATGCTTGCTATCCCACTTTGGGTGTCACTTAGATGGAAATAGGGATTCACTGGCCACTAAATTGTATTCACTGCGACGACACGAAACCTTACTTAGTCTTCAAGAACTACTCTGTCAAGTTGCCTGTTCTTTTCCATTTCAGTTACATCTTACTGTTGATTATTTATTATTGTAACCTTGAACATGCCACACAAAATCTTCTATTATTTCCATAAATAAACTACATAGAATGCTTACCTATTTTTACTTATTCTCTGTTCGTGAATCTCCTACATCAGTGTTGATGGGCACTGATTAGTGATTAACCCTCAGGAGTTAAAGAGCTTTCACACAGCTTACAGATCTGATATATTATGCATGATTTTTGGCAAGTCTGTTTATATGACTGAACAGAAACATCCATCAGAACTTTTTGACAAAGTAAAGGGTTTCTGTGAAATTAAAAGCTTGTTGCGAGACACCTGACACTAGGAAGAGCTTTCGAAGAGCTTTCCCAAACAGCAACGAAGAGTAACAGAAATAGAAGAGAGGGAACCCGTGTCCCATTTTAGAAGTATACCGTATGTTAGGCCTATCAGAAAGAAAGCATCAACTTCCTGCCATTCTTATCGAACAGAAAAAGAGAAAACAAAACTGTCCCAGCTATTAAAACCAATCTTCAGCCAGGCTAAAAATACTGACCGAGGAACTCAATAGCATGAATAAAGAAAGGAACTTGAGTGAGGCTCGACGTTTGGCATGAAAATTTAAGTCTCCCGAAGGAATTACTGCTGCGTCTCCTTTGCAGTTGTTCTGGGGAGAGGACGACAGGGACCAGCGAGAGGGACAGGTCCCTCTCAAAAGCCTCTCGAAGCTTTTAAGAGGATTAGATTACCAAACGACGTTACGTGATAAGTTTGCTGGTTTAGAATTTCGAATGACGTCTTTAAATGAAAGATTCTCTCTTGACATTTTTTCTTATTAGATAGTCATCATCCTTTCAAATTGTGTTCTTCATTACAGAACTGAATGTTTATGGTTTCAAATATTTTTAACACAATGAAAGTGCAAACTTTGGCATATATACTTTTGCAACACATTGTGTTGGAGAATCGTGGAAACTTCCAGTTAAAGTAGATTCTTTTTTTTTAAATAAAGAATTAACTTTAAATACCGTATGTCTTACTCTACTAGTTATGTGCTTGAAATATTATTGTACTACTGTTATTAGTATCTCATTTCTTATTATGCGTCACAATCTTTGACGTGCGGTAACAAATAACTCTATTGCAAGCATCAAACTTTGAGATTTACGCTTAATAAAATATTTCAGTCAGCCTTTTTTTTCACGCAAATTCAGTCAATAATTTGCTACATTTAAAGTCGCAGATAATATTCATTATATTTCCGACTTCTTAAAGTCAGAATATAGTATTATACAATATAGTATTTTATAATCTGCAGGCTGTGAGAAATACGGAAAAGATATGTTACATATAAGTATTTTCCATGTGAATGGCAAAAGCATGGCAATAAGCACACTAATTTGTTGCCCTTTTAAATATGGAGAATAACAGCATGCAGGGCCGTCATTTAGGGGGGCTGGGGGTGGGGGGGCCAACTTCCCCCAGGAGACTCAAGATGCCGCCCCCAAGCCTCAACTTGCCCCCCCTCATCCCACCAAGCCCCAAGAAGTAACAGCAGCTGGTTTTCCATTATTCCTACCGAAATTCAAATGTGTCGTGACATTAAGTTATATCTGTCTATCTATCTATCTATCTATTTTATGTGCTTCAAAAAGCACATAAAATAACTGAAAATAAAAAAAACCAGTTGATTAGGCTCGCTTCGCTCGCCAAACCGCCTTTCCCCCCCAACCCTTCAAAAATCTGAAATGACGCCACTATTTTTGTTAAATAACACATATAAGTAAGAGAGTTTCTCTTCGCAAACCCATTCATAATCAGATTTTATGGTAGGTGCGGTACAAAGTCTAAAGAGAAGCCTAGTATTTAGATCTTGGGTACAATCACCTTACAAAGTACAGCATCACCTTACGAAATATAACATTTGAATCCCATTCCCGTTTTATATCCCATTTACTAATTAGTCTGAGAAAATACTTTTATAATTTGAAGAGTAGAAACAACGAAAACAAGTAAAAAATAAAACTGAAAGAAAATTCCTTGTTTTATTAAGGTTTTTCAGTATTTTTGCCTAATCATTATGAAATGTTTCATTATGTATAGATATGAAAGCCCTGCCAACCATGTTATCAGATTATCACCTGTTTAAAGATCTTTCTGTTGGAAGAAGGAATGTTATTTGACATTAACAAATAAGATATAACCATCAGAAATCTTACATAAATTATAATTTCCTTACTTAAACTAAGATACATTTTATTTGACTAATAGGCTGTCAGGGCAGCCAGGCCTCTAATATCTTATTCTTAAGCTTCTGACTACACCTTTACATTGAATAAAAAAAATTTTGAAAACCACATTAGCACCGCCAGGGGGTCATAGGTTATGTTGCCCCCCAAAATTATTCTATTTTGGGCTATGTTGTTAACTATATGTCTCTAAATGTTTTTTTTTTTCTTACAGAATTGCAACTTGAAATAAATATTTCCTGAATTAGATAATTTCTGACAATGTCTGAAGTATGCATTGCCAGTTTAACTCTTTACCGATGCAAATTCATCAGAGGGTCAAACCTCACCTGTTTCCAAATTCTGAATAAAGGAATTTTCACATATGAGTTTGGAGGACAGTACAAGTACTCATGTCCATTCCATGGCCAGTAATGAGAATTTTTGCTTCCTTTAGCTTCATTAATTGCATATTTATGGCAAGCCTGCTACTTCTTTCTTTTCTAAGATAGTGGATGATCCTTGCTAATTTTTTTTTTCTATTTCTATGATATGGGAAATCCTTCAACAGCAAGGTAAGTTTGATGCCATATACTTATGGGCCACGAAGGCTACAGAGAGAAGGGCACAAATGCAATACCATTTAGCTTCTAAAAAACCTTCACTCCAGTCTCCACGTGTCTTCACTGCAGCTTTGGATGCATTGTGTTTTGTAACCCATGTATTCTATGCATGTTTTATTTCAGGCAATGGAGCCAGCTGCTATGTATCAAAGCCTAAAATGTAAGAAGCCTGAGAGTGTTCCACTTGCTAAGTGCATCATTTGCAAGAAAGGGAGTAATGTTAATGGGCAACAGTCAGCTCCCTAAATAGGTATTAAGCACTCGAATAGCACACAACTGTTGAAAAAATTCAGATGCAATTGACTGACTTCAGTCGCCAATTTCAGACATAGAGAAAGCAGGCTGACAAAGATTTTTTTTTTTTTTAGTTTTACTAGTAAGCAGCATTTGGAGCTTTTGAAAAAGCACCATGCTCCTGCAACAGAAAAATCTGATGAAAAAATCTGCAAAAACTACAACAAACAGCTCTTGAAAACCGCCATTTGGACAGCTCGTATATTTTTTTCTAAAGGACACAAGAGAGACACGTCGCCAAGTGATGACCTTGAAAACTTCGAGTAGAGTTGTGGATCGAGCACAAAAGGACTCCATACTTTTATACCACCTCAGTGGAATAACTGATCTTGTTGCTGTGAAGGACAAATATCATTTGAAATCCCACGTTTTGTATTGTCTAATAACTGAGCAACCGATTGTTGTAAATGATGGTACAGATAGGCCTACATTGATCAAGGCTGCATTACTGAAATTGTTCGGAAACTTGAATATCGTAACATAATTTCACTGATGAGTATTAGGAATAGGTACTCTGAACTGTTCACAACACATGTTGCTAAATCTCCACCAGAGGCTTCTCCAAATTTGCTAAAAACACTCCAGAAAAGGCTGAGGGCACATTTCGGAGTTACAATAGAATTTCTTGCAAATTTCAGTTAGAAAGAGTGGAAGGCTAAGCGCAGGAAAGACACGAGTAGAGGAATTTCACTCAGGGCTTTAGTGTCACACGGCAA